>NW_026986222.1:0-5101 GCF_018555375.3 Anguilla rostrata
CCATTGTTGCAATCATCAAAGTTTTCATAAATGTGCATGCTTTGCTTGGATCTGCAGAGGCTATTCTTTGAAGAATATTGAGAAGATAAGGGACAAGTTCAGCGCTTGTGTCAATTCGACAAAT
Organism: Anguilla rostrata; assembly: GCF_018555375.3. Classification (NCBI taxonomy): domain Eukaryota; kingdom Metazoa; phylum Chordata; class Actinopteri; order Anguilliformes; family Anguillidae; genus Anguilla; species Anguilla rostrata. Next base: position 125 of record NW_026986222.1, read on the forward strand.
GTTGTCATTACATAGCCACTTTTGACAATGTCTTTTTGATTTGTTTTTCCCCCCCTCATCTTTGTCATCAGCCTCAGAAAACAATGGCCCAGTTTCATCATTACTTGTTGGAGGCTGAATTAGTACATCAGAGAAAACATGGCCTTGTCCCTTCTCATCAATGGGAATGCAGGGAAAAGATGACATGCACTTTCCTTTGCAAACCAGAAAAATCCTTAACTAATTGCCTGTTCAATTTCTTCAAGACTTGGAGTGCAAATTCAACGGAGTATGTTGCCATCATACGTTTGTCAGCAGTACTGTGGCCTTTCAAGTTCTTGAGTAGTTGCTCGATAAAAAACAGTTTATGGAAACTAATCCGTGAACTTCGTTTTCTTGTGTATATGGTGGAGAGTTTTTTGATCCTTCGGTAAACATTCCGACTTTTGCTGTGTTGTTGTTTCTCTTTTGATGTTGCTTGTACTGCAGTTGTCTCCTTTGTGGATTAGCACAATATTTTTCCCATTGATCTTGAAGATTCATTTGGTAACGTTTCTGCTTCTGCTGTAGAATTGCTGCAGGATTTTCTTGATAATACTCTTGTACTTTTTTTCTCTTTGGTTCAGGATTGTTTTGGTAATGTTCCCGTACTTGTTGACGCTTCGGTTCAGGGTTGAGTTGGTAATGGTCTCGAACACGCTGACGTTTTGCTTCTGGATTTTCTTGGTAGTGCTCCCGAACCTGCTGACACTTTGCTTCTGGATTTTCTTGGTAGTGCTACCAAACCTGCTGACGCTTTGCTTCTGGGTTGTCTTGGTAGCGCTCCCGGACCTGCTGACGCTTTGCTTCTGGATTGTCTTGGTAGTGCTCCCGGACCTGCTGACGCTTTGCTTCTGGATTTTCTTGGTAGTGCTCCTGAACCGGCTGACGCTGTGCTTCTGGATTATCCTGGTAGTGCTCTCGAACACGCTGACGCTTTGCTTCTGGATTTTCTTGGTAGTGCTCTCGGACCTGCTGACGCTTTGCTTCTGGATTTTCTTGGTAGTGCTCCCGGACCTGCTGACGCTTTGCTTCTGGATTGTCTTGGTAGTGCTCTCGAACACGCTGACGCATTGCTTCTGGATTTTCTTGGTAATGCTCTCGAACACGCTGACGTTTTGGTTCTGGATTTTCTTGGTAGTGCTCTCGGACCTGCTGATGCTTTGCTTCTGGATTTTCTTGGTAGTGCTCCCGAACCTGCTGACGCTTTGCTTCTGGATTGTCTTGGTAGTGCTCTCGAACACGCTGACGCATTGCTTCTGGATTTTCTTCCGTTTTCTTCCGTTTCTGTCTTTGCGGTTGAGGATTGTCATGGTAGCGTTGTAGCTGCAGTTTTCGCTTTTGTTGCAGTATTTTTTCTCGATTTTCCTGATACCGTTGTCGTTCTCGTTTACTCTTAGCCATAGCATTTTCTAGCTAGGTATTTTTGTATTGCTGGTCATTCTCTGAACACCCTTTGTGATACGCATGAAATTATGGTGCCTGGCTGAGTTCTTTGGGTTTTATCTGTTCAGTAGGTTCGTAAAATGATCCATCAGTCTCAGTGTCTTTTGGCTTTGTTAAACAGAAAAGGTTCTGAACTTTGATTGTGGTGCTTCAGCTTGAGTAAAATCTTCCTGTTGTTCCCCTGACACAGGTGCCTGATGTGTATGTTGTTTGGGTTTCAGATGTGTTTCACCTTTAGAAGACGTGGAAAAAGAGAGAAAAAAAAACGTACGGTGGTAATGGCTCATCAGAAAAAAGTTAAACTCATAGAGAGCAGGGGAAGAGCATTGTGACTGACTGATATGCTGCCATTGTGTTTGCATTTGTGAACCAGATGGAGAATGTGGCGTAGGGAAGTCTATGTCCTTCTGATGGTGTGTAATTTTTTTCCGAGTCTCATTTTCTTGATATCGTTGTGCATTCTTGTCCTCAAGAATTGAGGAAATATTGGGTAGCATTGCTTTGAAATACATCTTATGTCATTTCGGTGAGGCAAGATAGCCTATATTGTTTGTAGTACCGTAACTTGGTGTCATTTTGATATCAATACTTTTGAGTAATTTGGCATTTTTGTACGTTGAAAACTTGTTTTTTATGAGATATCATTTCTTTTTGCAAAGCGTTTTATTATGAGAGTGAGAAATGCGAAGTGACCCTGTAAGAAACGATTGTGGATCATGGCTATCCTTGTGTGAATTTGTACAGTCTGATGAGCGTGTACCGTTTAGCAGTTTCGGTTTGCTATATATGTAAAACAGTGGCTGTGACAAAGGGTGCGGTGGCGTATAAGTGTAAAACGTATCAGAAACGCATATGAAATATGGCCAGTGTATGTACTCACGGATTTGACGTCCATCCAACGAGCCTTGACTGACAAAAGAATCAGCAAGCCCGTAGAATTATAACTCCCTAGGTCGCAACTTGTGTAGCCTTCTGTCCTGCTCCGTTGTCTGTTATTTCGTGGAGATGCACTTTTAGTGTTTGTAAGGTTTATAAGGCATTTTGATAGGCTTATCTGCAGGTAGGAATCCTCTTCGCTGTTTTGCTAAACTAGAACCGGAAAACATGATAGTGGAGAATAGGAGCAGACGCATATGTCCCAGCAGGCTTTGCATATGAGAAAATAACAACAGTGTGAGAGAAATTAGGATGAAATTATGAAATGGCGTAGCTGAAACAATATGTTTTTAGCAGAATGGGCATGTAGGTGAAGGTTGACATGATCACGGAGTATAGTGCGAAGTAAATGGAGTGACCATGAGCGAGCTTATATTCCTTATCGAACGGTATATATAACAGTCGCTATAAAGCGCCAGCTGTCAAAGTGGAGGGTGAAGTAACGTGTGAAATCTATTGCACTGCTGTGTTTTTTTCATGTTCAGTACTAGTAGTTATACTTATGAGTGAATCATGTTTTTAAATGTAATGTTTTAATGGGGAGTTGCAGAATGTACATACGTAGTAATTGTTTGTATGTGGCTAGATAGAGAACAGGGCGAGGTAACATGAATGTAGAAACGTGGCGTTTGCTGATAAGAAGGTTTTGTACAGTAGCCAAGTGAAGAAATGTAGTTAGTAGAAATGGCACAGCTGTGAACTGGTGTAACTTTTTAATAAAAGGAATACATTTGCCGTCATGAAATGCATATGGGTGGCCATGAGTGAGTTTTGGTAAAGAAAATGTAAGCGTAAGAGAACGTTAGTGTAAAAGAGGAAATTATCTGCCTGAGGACGAGGCAGGATTCAATTGTTCAACCGGAGGTTTACCAGTCTGTCACTTTGTTAGGGCAGCACCATGACATAGCTATGCAATGCGTGAAATATAATTAGCAAACCTGTCTGTGGTTTTAAAGAAGAACACAGGCGAGTTAGCACAGAAGAGCTCCCGTTGAATCCATATGGCTTTGCAATATTGTAGCCGGTTAACAATTGAACGTGCAGATGGTACGTCATAATACAGTTGGGGAACGGCTGGTAGATATGGTGCAAAAGAAATAATTGAGAAGTAGTAGACAATTATTAGTGAGGGTAAAAGCAGGTTAAAGAAACGCGTTCCTAGCTGGGCTTGAACCTCGGACCCTGTGTTCCCAAGACTGTAACCTTACCCACTAGGCCACAGGCAGACTAGCTGTTAGTACTGAAAATGTTTTGGAGTAAAAAGGTATGGGTATTTTGCGTGTGTATGCGAGTTTTTCATTGGGTAGTGTAGGTGAAGATTTGGCGGGTGTTGGTAAAATGTCCAATGGGGAGACATGTTATTAGTGGGATAGGCGGCAGGAAAAATAAGAATGAGAAGAAGAAGAAGAAGGAGAAGAAGAAAGAGAAGAAGAAGAAGGAGAAAACGCAAAATCCCCTTAGTTTGGGGCTTTATTGTGTGGACATGTGAAGTTGTTTATGAAATCTGTCTGTTGAAATGGGGTCAGAATGTACAGAATGTAATGTTTTTAAGGGCTGAGTGTCTGTGGCTGTTGTGGTTATTTCTGTGGGGAACCCTGAAAAGTGCCAAACTCTCGGTGCTGTATAGGTATGGGGCATGCCCCCGCCAAGGCGTAACTTGGCGGGATGGCATACCTGCCATCCCAATATATATATATAAGGTATGGGGCATGCCCCCGCCAAGGCGTAACTTGGCGGGATGGCATACCTGCCATCCCAATATATATATATAAGGTATGGGGCATGCCCCCGCCAAGGCGTAACTTGGCGGGATGGCATACCTGCCATCCAAATTTGTATTTAATATAAAATACAAATAATAAATACCACCAACCATAATATAATTATAATATATTATATATTATTAATAATTGTATTATATGAATTATATATATTATAATAGCCTATATGCACGGGTCCGCAGTTTTAGCGTCATGCGTAAATCGCGACCCCTCAGCTGCAGTACCGGGCGCTGCTATTTTGTCTTGATCAACACAGTTGCCCACTTGTTATGGATGCTCGCTGCTGAACTGGCATCCGTAGATAACAGGTAACAATACTGTGAATTTCCTACTGTGTACACTTTTGCAGTGTCATAAAACAAAATCACAGTTGAAACAACATGAATGTCATATTACTTTAAGGAATTATGTTTCAGAAGACCCAAAACAGGGCCCATATTATGAACGTAGTGTGTGATTATGAATGCGGTGTCATGTGGCAATATTAGGATGAAAATAGTGGGGATGGTGCGTGGGGGGTGCAGGGTGCCCTTTTTTGTTCAATTGAGCCCCTGCCCCCCAAAATGTCTGCGCACGGCCCTGAGCTCAGGACAAGAATATTAACGGGTCTGCATCGCGGAAAGGCTTAGCAGGCCTGGGCAAGTCTGCAGGTCCTTATCGGCATTAAGATTCTGCCACTGAACGCTCCCATTAGTGCTGCTCCTTGTTGCTTGTCTTCAGATGACTTAAATAGAATGTGTGCCAGATGGTTGTGCCTGGCTATCTTTAGCCCTTCCTGTATTAGTCTCTTTCTCCT
>NW_026986223.1:0-5267 GCF_018555375.3 Anguilla rostrata
TTCCCAGTCTTTTCTGTGTCATTTTCCAAAACACTTTCAAATAAACAATTACTTTTCTCCTATTACTGGTTACATTAAATAATACATTTAAATATGCATTTTACTGTTGTAACACTATAGTCCTATGCTTATTGATATGTTGAACAGTCTTCAGGTTCAAGGTTGTTAATAAACCAGGTTTTTTATGAATTGTGACTTTGAAAATGAGGTAAACCCTTGTGGACATTACGTTTCTGATCTATGAAGGTAATTTCTGTATCGTTAGGTACCGAGTATTGAATCAGTATCGTTTCAGTATCAATTATTGTGATACTAAACCTGGTATCGGTATCAAATTTTGGTATTGTGACAACACTAGTGTAACACCTTTTTTTGTTGCGGCATGGAAGCGCTGCAGCTGTACATACACGCCAGGCCACATATGTGTTACGACATCCCATCTAAGTGTTACCACATCTCATCTAAGCATTACAACATAGCAAATGCCTTTACGAGATGCGGCCAGGACACATCCATGGCGACGCAACTAACTCATCCGACAGCGTCTCTTTGCACAAAATTGGCCATAAATCATCAATACTTTATACGATCATCATGATATTCAGTAGATATGTTGGGTGACGGCGTATGATCGTGAGGCCAAAGCCATTTTAACATTGCTCCATAGGGGCCGCGCTGGTGCCAATGCTTGGACCCCTCCCAACGCCGCTTGCGGCTTTAATTCTTATTATTATTATTATTTTTCTCCGCTAAAAGTGTCTGAGGCTCAGCAACCATAAGTCCTGGAGCAACCAAATTTGGCAGGTGGGTTCCTATGGGCCCCCACTACTCAGGCACTAAAAACCACGTACGTGGGCCAGATGGTGGCGCTATAACAAAGGGTTTTGCGTAAAAGGCCATAACTCCCACACCATAAATTAGATCAACACAAAACTTCATCGACCTATGTATCTGAACGTGCTCTATACTTTTGCCATTGGGACCACCTGTGTCCGCCATATTGTTTGCCCGCCATTTAGACTTTTTAGTTGGGGCGTGGCAGTTTTCTCCGCTAAAATGTCTGAGGCTCAGCAGCCATAAGTTGTAGACCAACCAACTTTGGTAGGTGGGTTCCTATGGCCCCCCACTACTCAGGCACTAAAAATCATCTATGTCGGCCTGATGGTGGCGCTATAACAAAGGATCATACTTTAAAAGGTCATAACTCCCACACCGTAAGTCTGATCAACACAAAACTTAATCGACCGATGCATCTGAATGTGCTCTACAACTTTGCTTTTGGGACCACCTATGTCCGCCATATGGTTTGCCCGCCATTTGGCCGTTTCTATTAGGTGGGGTGCGGAAGAGCTGTGGCTCCAAATCCAAACGATTACGACATCGAGTAAACTTCTTTACGGCAAGCGACAACCATGGCGACGCTCGTTTTTATCAGTGAAAGCACGGTCTGACACTGCCACCTAGCGTGCATGCTAGGATAGGCGACCAAAAGTTTTTCAGTAAAAGCTTTCTGAGAGGATGAATAATTACTTTTATTTGGCATGGATCCATTTGAAGACAGTATCGGGTGAGTTCGTTTAATTTTTAAATCAGTCATTATGCTGAGAAATAGCTCAACCATTTTATTGATAGGTTCTGAGTTTCTGTGTAAACGCGCGAAAACACGCTGGTATAATGAAACAATGACGGTAGTCCAATACATATAGTCCGCTTCGTTCCGTTGCTACCATAACATAACGACCTACAGCTGCAGTTTCTCGCTGCAATTACTAATATTGAATGTAAACAAAAGACGCAATTTATGCTGTAGTCTGCCAGTGTCTAAATAAATAATACGGTCCATTTGAAGACAATATCGGGTGAGTTCGTTTAGTCTTTAAATCCGTCATTGTGCTGAGAGAAATCGTATTCTCAATTTAATCTCTACATTGACTGTAAGCTTAGGGTTGTAACTAGGTAGTTGTTCCGTAGGTGACTTAGTCTTAACTCGTCTTAACTATTGCTTGAATGTTTTCATAGACTGCGTTGTTGCTGTTCTTGTTTGTGTTAGCGTTAATCAGTTTTACCTACTGGGTCCAAGTTGAACTATGCGGTTGTTCCCTGCACTTGGAGCGGTATTTCTCTCTAGGGTTTTCGGCACACTTATTCCTGGTTATGGTTATACACTTTGTTGTACGTCGCTCTGGATAAGAGCGTCTGCCAAATGCCTGTAATGTAATGCAATATTCCGTAGCAACAAGATAAACCCGACATTAGCCCTAAAATATGCCAATACAGCAGTGAAAACGCTGCTCACTGAATAACGAAATAAACGAGACAATTTTGTTTTTTTCCTTATACTATGTCATTCTAAAGTCAATATATGGGACTAAACATTTAATAAATATACAATCTTACCATCGGTTTTACGCGTAGAGATGTCCTTTTTGCGAATGAGTGGTCATATATTGTCTTGAACAATCCGTTGGCGAAATATACGCGCATTTTTGATCACTGGGTAGGCTACCTTCAAAAATAGCTGTGCGTAATACCACACCTGTTGCTTTGGCTTCATTGACAATTCATTTATTCAGTAGGTGAGATTATAAGCTTTCTAACGATGTATAACATGTCTGATTTAGCTTTTGAAATAGCGTTTTATAGGTCAGCGTAACCGAAAACTTTCTCATCTGCCAATGTCTACATAAATAGAACGGTAGGCTTCTTTGCCCGCAGCACGTTATTCGCGAGTTGATATTATGTCTTTCTTCCGTTTTTTCTCAATGTCGTATTTATTATTTGAAATGTGCATTCATGTGTTATTATTCTATCTGTCTCTGTGGCGCTCTGAAATGTGCATTCTCTGCTAAGCTGAGCAATGGATTGGAATATGTGTCTGACGTAGTGTTGCACGGTATACCAAAACTTCAGCACTTTCTCGGTACTTAAAATTAAAAAAAAAAAAAAATAAATAAACGGTTCGGTATTAGAATATTCCGACGTTCGGTAGTTTTGAGTTAAATGTAAAAGCCTCGGAAAATTGTCTCCCGCATTACTGATTGAGAGGATGAAAAGTGTAATTTGTCAGAATCTTCGCTAGAAGGCAGTAGCAACTAAGGTTGCCAAGTGAGGTGACTTGTGCTTGTGCACTCAGCTCTTTGATTCAGCGCAAGCTTTGACTCAGTTCACTTCAGTAGCAATAGGTGTTCCAATTTGGAAATATTTTATTATAGATAGATGCTGTATTGTTATTAAAATATGCTGTTTTAAAATCTATTTAAAGGTGAAAGACCTGTTTTTAAAGATTATTTAGTTTACAACTGTTTAATTTTTGAAATATATTTAACATGTTCTTCTATTGTTCAGTGTTGTAACACTATAGGCCTATGCATATTAATATGTTGAAGAGGCTTCAACTTAAAGGTTGTTAATAAACCATGAATTAGAAAATGAGGTCAACCCTTGTGGACATTACGTTTCTGATCTATTAAGGTAATTACAGTATCGTTAGGTACCGAGTATCGAATTAGCACCGTTTAAGTTTCAAGTATCATTTCAGTATTGAGTATCGTAATACTAAACCTGGTATCAGTATCAAAGTCAAAATTTCGGTATCGTGACAACACTAGTGTGACGCCTTTTTTAGTTGCGGCGCAGAAACACTGCAGCTGTGCATGCACACCGGACCATCTAAGTGTTATGACATGCCATCTAAGTGTTACGACATATTAAAGGCCTTGACGGGAAGCGGCCAGGACACATCCATGGCGACGTAACTAAGTCATCCGACAGCGTCTCTTAGCTCAAAATTGGCCATAAGTCATCAATATATCATACGATCATCGTGATATTCAGTAGATATGTTGGGTGAAGGCGTATGATCATGAGGACAAAGCCATTTTAAAATCGCTCCGTAGGGGGCGCGATGCTGCCACTGCTTGGACCCCTTCCAACGCCGCTTGCGGCTTTAATTACTATTATTATTATTATTGTAGATTCATATGGATCAAGAACTTCATGCAAATTCTATTAAGGAGGACAACTCTGGGTATCTCTCTCAATAGACGAAAAGCTTCGTTGCCACAGCCTTTATTTTTTCAGAAAACAAAAGGCCACCAACTGATTAAAATTCACGTAGCTTGGAAGCAGAGTGATTCAGATCCTCACTTTTCAAGCTGTTTCTGTAAACAGTCTGGAGCTGTGGAAAACGCGGAAAATGAACATCCTAAATCCTTTAACTACGCCATAAGTCTGTTATTTGAACCTTCTATTAGACAGCGGTTCGTTCTGCTCCGAGATGTACTTCGCATGAGCAGGCTTGGGAACCCCAAACAGATTATAGGTACCTCTGGGGTTCGCGGCTCATAGGGAGGAAGCGGAGACAGGAGAGTTCCCTACTGCGCGCCCGGATAGAACGCAGCTGGCCAAATACCAAGGCAGCATCAAAATTACTGCAATGCAGTGATGCAAATACGTGCCCAGTGACAACGACTGACTTTTTTTTAATTTATTTATTTTTTTAAAGAAAAGTGTTTGCATTATCAAAAGTTTCCGCCTTAAAACAAGTCCCCAGTTTGAGTATTGAGATTTGAAAATGAGCTCTCCTTGGTCTACATCATGGCTAAGTAAGAGAGCGTAAATCAAATCGCTAAAGTAGTTCCTGTAGCTTCCGTATATTGTATGTTGAAAGCTAAATTAGTTATTTTTAAAGCGGAAAGAAACCAAAAATATCGCTTGGATATTAAACAACGAGTGCGGATTAGCCTACATGATTAGACAAATGTTGGTTACTCATGTGGTTAATGTTCACTGGAACTTTTCAACGAGTTGCTGCCATTCCAATAAACCAGATAACAGGAAAATGTACTCTAGAATGAAGATACCCATAATCTAGTTCGATATTATTGTCAGTTAGAAAATTATTAATTGGCAAATATAAAGCACTTTAAAAATGAGACAATCGAAGTGGCAGCTAAAATCGCAAATCATTGTTTTACAAGGCATAACGGATCATAAGAACCTGTGTGATTCAACAAAACTGTTTGTTAATCAACGTTCATAAACTTATTTAATAATTTCAATTTTAGGTATTCTGTAGATATTAACATATGCTCTTTCTATAGGTTGCTAAACTGACAATTGTTGGATTAAGCGAATCAATTAATTAAACCAATTAATTTACCTGGCAATGACTGGTATAACAGCCATTGCCCACTGTTTGAATTGATCGTTCGTATAAAATGTATGACCTACGTGCAAATGCACGTACTTGTCAACAGTGTATTGGG
>NW_026986224.1:7500-10181 GCF_018555375.3 Anguilla rostrata
GACCACCGCATTTCGTGGGGAACCTGGTGCAAATCATTCGTAGACGACCTGATTCGGGTTTCGGGGTTTTTCGTCGTAGCAGAGCGCTAACTTGCGCGATCTATTGAAAGTCAGCCCTCGTCCAGCTTTTGTGGGACGGAACGGCTTCCCACCCTCCCCCTTCCCCTAAACGGCGGCCAAACGCTGGGGACCATTGCCGAATCAGCCCTCCATCCAAGCTGGCCCCAAGGGTGCCAGTCCACGAGGGAAGGGACTCCGAAAAATTCAGAGTGCCACGGGGGACCAGTTGCACAAAGGGAGAGCTCTTAAAAATTTTTAGAGTGGCACGGGTTTTTCCCGTCGCCAAAGATAGAGAGCTCCGAAAAATGTCAGAGTGCCAAGGGTGACCATTGCACGACAGGGGGAAAGCTCTGAAAAATTTCAGAGTGCCACGGGGGACCCCGTTGCACAAGGGGAGAGAGCTCTGAAAATTTCCGGTGGGCACGGTGACCAGTCCACGAGAGAGAGCTCCGAAAAAAAAGTCCGTGCCAAGGGTGACCATTTGCACTACAGGGGAGGAGCTCTGAAAAATTTCAGAGTGCCCGGGGACCATTTGCACAAGGGGATAGGCTCTGAAAAATTCAGGTGGCACGGGTGACCATTTGCACAAGGGGGATGAGCTCTGAAAAATTTTAGAGTGGGGACGGGTTTACCACTCGCACGAGAGGAAGAGCTCTGAAAAAATTTTTTAGTGGCAACGGGGCCAGTCGCACGAGAGAGAGCTCCGAAAAATGTCAGAGTCCCAGAGGTGCCTTAACCCCCACTTAAGGCTAAAAACCCCCACCCACGGTGGGGCCCAAAACCCCAAACCCCAAACCCTAACCCTAACCCTAAACCCCAGCCCTAACCCTAACCCTAACCCTCACAACGGGGGGCCCCACCCTAACCCAACCCTCACCCCGGGTTGGGCCCAACCCTAACCCTAACCCTCCCCCCTAGCCCTAACCCTAAAACCCAACCCTCCAAAAGGGGGGCCTACCCTAAACCCCAACCCTCACCCCACGGGTTGCCTTTAAACCCTAAACCCTAAACCCCAACCCTAACCCCTCACCCACGGGTGGCCTAACCCTAACCCTAACCCAACCCCAACCCCAACCCTAACCCTAACCCCAACCCTAGCCCTAACCCTAACCCCTCCAAAAAAAACCGGGGGTTTTTTGGCCTAACCCTAACCCTAACCCCAACCCTCACCCCTGGTGCCTAACCCTAACCCTAACCCTAACCCCAACCCAACCCTAGCCCTAGCCCTACCCTAACCCTAACCCCACAAACGGGGGGCCTAACCCCAACCCTAACCCCAAACCCCAACCCTAACCCTAGGGCCCCAACCCTAACCCTAACCTTCACCCCCGGGGTGCCTAACCCCCAACCCTAACCCTAACCAAAACCCCAAACCCCAACCCCTAACCCTAACCCCAACCCTAGCCCTAAAAACCCCAGGCCTAACCCTACCCTCCACCACAGGTGGCCTAACCCTAACCCTAACCAAGCCCTAACCTAACCCTAACCCTAGGGCCCAACCCTAACCCCCAACCAGGGGGGGCCTAACCCTAACCCTAACCCTAAACATAGCTAACCTAACCCTAACCCTAAACCCCCACCCACAGGGGGCCTAAACCCCAACCCTAACCAAGCCCTAACCCCCCACCCCCCAGGGGCCTAACCCCAACCCTAACCATACCCTAAAATTAACCCTAACCTACCCCAAACCAACCCTAACCCAGACCCCCAACCCTAACCAAAAAAACCCTAGCCCTAACCCTAACCCTCACCCACAGGGCCTAACCCTAACCCTACCTAGCCCTAACCTCATCCACAGTGGCCTAACCAACCCTAACCCTACCCCTAACCGACATTAACCCTAACCCAACCATAGCCAGCCCTAACCCTAACCCTAACGGTAACCCTAACCTAACGCATGAAGCCCTAACCCTACCCGAACCCTAACCATAACCCTACCCTAACCCTCCCCACAGATGGCTAACCCTACCTAGCCATAACCCACCCTAACCTAACCCTAGGCCTAACCCTAACCCAACCCTAACCAGCCCAGAACCCTAATCTAACCTAACGCATAGCCCTAACCCTAACCTAACCCTCACTCATGTGGCCTAACCCTACCCAAACCCTAACCCTAACGCATACCCTAACCCTAACCCTATCACTAACCCTAACCCAGCCCTAAAACTAACCCTACCCTAGCCCTAAACACTAACCCTAAACCCTACCCCTACGCAAGCCCTACCCTGAGACCCTCTCAACGTGTGGCCTAACCCTAACAGCTAACCCTAACCATAGCCCTAACCCTAACCCTCCTAACCATACCCTACCCGAACCCTAACCCTCACTCATGGTGCCTATACCCTAACCCAACCCTAACCCTAACCTAGCCCTAACCCTAACCCTCTCACTAACCCCTAACCCCTAGCCTAACACTAACCCTAAACCCTACCCCTATGCAAGCCCTAACCCTAACCCTCATCCCGGTGGCCTAACCCTACCCTTAGCCCCTAACCCTAACCCTACCATAACCCTAGCCCTAACCCTAACCCTCACCCACCAGATGGCCTAACCCTAAACCCTAACCCCTAGCCTAACCTTAACCCTAGCCCTAACCATAGCCCTACCTAAACATAGCCATA
>NW_026986225.1:0-5173 GCF_018555375.3 Anguilla rostrata
ATCCCTGTGTTGAAAAAGACTGGCATGGTGACTCCAGCTACCCCTGTGTTATGGATTTCCAAGGGTTAAGACATATGACTCTAATGTGCCTTTCATGTATTCTTGGAGGACTAAAATGTTATTAATTTTCAGAACTAACTTATTTAAACTCTCCAGGTAAAAGTTAAATTAGCTTGTACGGTAGGTTGGTGGTATTTTATTCAAGGATAAAAACATAGCTGATAAATGTAGCTTTTAGAGAGGGCTGTCTCTTCTGTTAGAAGATTAAATTCTGTCATTGTCCTTTTATGGGAACTGCTGAATCACTGGAAAAGTAGCACTACGTAAAATTATGTCTTGTTCAAGAGCAAAATTAATTCTCAGGTCACTGTTTACAAAATAGCTGTTGAGATGTGGTATTGGGGAAAAAAACATTTTTTAAATGAAAAATAAAAACATGGATGTAAATGTGTTATACTGAGTGGTGTTACAATTTCCCTTTTTTGGCTGGACCGCAACAGCGGGGCCAGCCCTACAAATGCAAATGTTTGTGACTGACTGAGTGAGTGACTGAGTGAGTGATGAAGTTACACCATTGGTCAGCTGAGTTATGAAGTCACACCATTGATTGGCCAGATCACGTGTGTTAGGTTCAGCCATATACTAGGTTTTGACCTGGTCTTGTTCATTCCTATCAATGCCAGTTCCCTGGCTGCCATTTCTATGGAATCCTGAGTGTCCTTTTTAAGTCCCTGCTTATTCAGATAATACTGCTATTCACGGCAGAATTTTATTCATCTGGTTATGAACATCAATACTGTAAATGTTGTGGATTTACTGTACCTTAACCATTATCGGAACAACTGTAAGTAGTAAATGTGTTGGTATTTCTTTCAATCGCTTTCTAAAGGGGTTTATTGTACGTGCAATGACTACTTAATTTTATTCTGAGTGAACTAGCCATTGTTGTTTGAGAACTTCAATGGTATTTTATTCAGGTTTTTATTTTCCTGTACATGGGATCATTATTTACAAGAGCAATTAAACAGTTTTCGAAACAGAGAATGTAGCTGGAAAATATTTATTGGTACTAATTTATAACACTATATAAAATAACTATATTCCCTGTGTTGTGTTTTAGCCTAACTTCTGTTCTTCAGAATGTACAATGTCTTACTTTTTATGCATTCTCTCCACTATGCTGTCGCCTCAGGAAACCCTGTTGTTTGGTCCTGTTTTAATGAAATCATACGAGGCTTCAGGCTAGTTTGAGATGGTTTTCAAAATTAAATAAATGTCAAAACAAATTTTATTTCTTACACATACACAATGCCTATACCATCTATTCCTGCTTGTTCCTGGTCAGGGTGCTGGAGCACCTGGAGGAAACCCACACGACAGGGGAAGAACATGCAAACTCCACACAGACAGGCCCAGGCCGCACCTTCTGTGCTGTGAGGCAACTGTGCTACCCACTGCACCATCGTGCCACCGTGTTCAGTCAGTCTGAAAGCATTGCACTCCATTGTGTATTGTGTGGGGGGGTAGGCTTATGTGGAAAAGACTATTTTTTATGAGAAGATGCACAGATTGAAGCAGACGACATTACAGCTGTTGCTCATTCTTTTGAAAATACACACACGACGGCTTCATAATATGCAACCCTAATAAAAGCACCTGCTGAAATACTAAACTATAAATAGGATGAGTTACGTGGTTGAACTGTGTAATCCGGTGAGGTTACATTGGTGATAATTCTTATGATCCAGGTGTGACCATATGACCACTGGTGTGTTTCATTGGTAGAGAGGGAGAGCAGCTTCATCAAATAAACAAATAAATGCTAATCTTACCCTTTCCCTGTCATGGGTTTTAGGTAAACGTAACAAACTAAAATGAAACTAGACCCACATACCGCCTCTCAGACCAAGCCCTGCCACACCAACCCTGTGCATTCATGATCATGAATGTGGTCCTGCTCAGTAGCACGATCCTGAGGCCACAGGAACGAAAACAAGTGGAGGAGGTGCCATGGCGGCCTTTCAAAATGGCTGCAAAACAAGCACTTGCTACAAATGCAAAACGTACATCTGCATGTCGCAAAGAGACGCTCACACGCTGTCATCCATGTGTGGTATGACTAGATATATTCAGTCCATCAGTCCTTCCTTCCATCCATCCATCCATCCATACAGTTGAGCTGTTCGCAAGGTTATTATCATGAACAAAAATAAAAAAAATTTTACGCTGTGGAGGGCATTTTCCCGGCATGGTTTGGGTCCACTTGTCCCCTTAGAGGAAAGGTCACTGCAAATCAATACAAAGTTATTGTGAGTGATCACCTTTATCCTGAAGAAACATTTCTATCCTGATGGGAGTTGTCTCTTCCAATGCACAATGCCCCCATCCACAGGGCATGAGGGGTCACTGACTGGTTTGATGAGTATGAAAATGATGTGAACGACATGCTATGGCCTTCACAGTCACCGGATCTCAAACCAATTGAACACCTATGGGAGATTTTGAACCGACGTGTTAGACAGCGCTCTCCACCACCATCATCAAATGAGGAAATATCTTTGGATGAATGGTGTTCCATCCCTCCAGTAGAGTTCCAGAGACTTTTAGAATCTATGCCAACACCCACTGAAGATGTTCTTGCTGCTCATGGTGGCCCAAAACCTTACTAAGACACTTTATGTTGGTTTTTTCTTTAATTTGTCACCCATCTGTATGTCAATTCCCTGACTGCCATTTCTATAAAATCTAGAGTGTTCTTCTTTATGTCCCTACTTATTCAAAGAATAATATTATGCATGTCAGTGTTTTATGTGTCATAGGTTTCACGTGGAAATGGACTAATATGCTGATAGAAGTCTTATCCGCCTAACTCTGTACAGCCATCACACTAGTTCATTGTTGAAGGCGATGTACCAAAAATGTATTTTGAATCTTTCAGCCTCTTCTTAGCTCAAAACGTTGAGTGTGGCTATTTTCTGAAACAAAGCGTTGCACTCCACTGTGTATTGTGTGGAGGATAGGCATATGAGGAAAAGACAGTATATTGTAGGAGAAGATGCACAGATTAGATCAGACAGCATTACACCTGCTCTCTGGTAGAGAGAGGGAGGGCAAGCGGTTCAACAGATAAACAAATGAATTCAAAACTTATCCTTCCCTTGTCATGGTCCCTAGGTAAATCTAGGTAAATATAAATCATGTTGTCATTGTCCTTTGATGGGAACTGTTGAATCACTGGAAAAGTAGCACAAATTATGTCTTTGTTCAAGAGCAAAATTAATTTTCAGGTCACTGTTTACGAAATAGCTGTTGAGATGTGATATTAGGAAAAAAAAAACATTATTTACATTTAAAAAACCAGGATATAATATGTGTTATATTGAGTGGTTTTACAATTTCCATTTTTCATTGTATTGGTGCCCATTGCTATTTATGTCAATTCCCTGGCTGCCAATTCTATAGAATCTCGACCGCCCTGCTTATTCAGGGAATAGTTCTATGCATGTCAGTGTTTTATCCATCTGGTTGTAGATTTTTGTGTCCTAAACACTGTCTGTAAAAATATAAGTCATGAATGTGTACTTAAACCTGCAGGTATTTCTTTTAGTCACTTTCAAAAAAGTATTTTTTTGTCAGGAGGACCACTTGTTTACTGTACAGTAATAACACAAGTTTTCTTATGTGTAAACTATGCATTGTCGCTCAAGGACCTGAATGCAAAAACTAGAATTTCAGTCATGTTTTTGTTTTCCTTTACATTAAATCATTATATAGAAGAATAGATTGTTAAACTGTTCCAAAAAGTGAATATTACTACAAAATATTTATTTGCACTAATCTATATCACTATATAAAAATATCTATAATTCCTGGGTTATGTTTGCAATAGTATAGTAGTAAGTATAAGAGTTTTATGTTTTAGAATGACTTTAGTTCTTCAGTTTTTACTCTACTTTGCTCTTTATTCAGGAAACCCTATCCCACACTTTATAGCTCAGAAAAAAGACAAAAATTTCATGGAATGAGTAAAAATAGTGTCTTGACTCAGTAGGAATATGTTAAAATAGACTGTACACTGAATAGAAATGGGTCACACTCAGTTTTATTTCAGTTCTTTGGGGTGAAAAGGGCAGATCTAGAGAATTCTGAAAAGATCCATGCTCACTGTTTTTTAACTATGCTGAGAACAGAAAGAAAACTGTACAATTATATGCAAGCATACTAGGGTTGTCAAAAATATTGATGCTTCGATACTTACTCGATATAAAAAATTTGAAACGGGTACAATACTCATTTGCAACAGTATCGATTGGGTTGTCGCCAGCAAAACAGCGTGCGATTGTGTGGGCCTTATCAAGATGGCAAGTGCTGCCGAGCCTCCACGACCATTTCTGATTGAAAAGGAAAACCGCAGAAGTGCTGTTTGGAAGTATTTTGCATATGATGCAAAGGAACAAAGAAAGGCTAAGTATATCGATAGGCCTATGTGCAAACAATGCTACAAAGTGGTGACGCCGAAGCACAGTAGCACATCAAACTTGGCGAAGCACCTGAAGGACCGACACCCCAGTCTCGATATGGAATTTCGAAAGGTAAGTGAAAGCTCCCGTTTCAACATCACTGAGTAGCATACAGTGCAAAACAAAATTTCCCCCCCCCAAAAAAATGGCTGCAAACATTTTGTTGAAATGACCTTCATCAGTGACTTTTATTGTATTTATATTGCTTGAATAAAATGATACACCTTTCTAATGGACATATCCCGATTTTCACTGGAATGCATGTTTTCTATTTGATGCTTTAATAATTCTTATGCTGACAGCTGCAGGGGAAGTAGCTGGCTGTCAGACCGATGCAGCTTGCATCCAGGTTGTCCATAAAGCCAAGGCTGTCCACTTCTTTTTGCCTATGTTTTTTTATGTGAGTTTGATGCATGAACCACAATATTTGTCAACTGGTCATCTTTCCTATTATGTGAGCAATAGCCAACTTTTTCCTTGTATTTCCTGCTTAATCATGTTTTCCTCTTTTAAAAACTCACATTTCCTTCTGTCCAAAACTAAGGAAACAATGACCATTGCAGTGTCTGCAAGAACACTGTTTATCATGAATGACCAGCAAGCAAGTCAAACCACTGGAGAAACATTTTTGAAGCCTGGAGTGGCATTTCCTT
>NW_026986226.1:0-5029 GCF_018555375.3 Anguilla rostrata
AAGATAGAATAATAATAAAGAATATGTGCAATAATAATAGTGTAGTTGCCCTAAGGCAACCACACTAACTAGACAATTCCTGCAGAAATTGTGAAGTGTGGTTGCCGCCAATGTAAAGTCGACTTTCTACTGAAAAGAGTGAACAGTGAAATGTAGTTGCTATGATGTTCTGGTGGTGACTTTGGTGTTTTAGGTGGTTTCAAGGGTGTTTTAGGTGGTTTGCTAGGATGTTGCTATGGAGTTTGAGGTTGTTGCTACGGTGTTGCTAGGTGGTTCTATGGAGTTCTAGGCAGTTGCTAGGGTGTTGCTAGGCAGTTATGGTGTTCCAGTTGGTTGCTAGGATGTTGCTAGGGGGTTGCTGAGGTATTCTAAGTGGTTGCTACGATGTTGCTAGGCAGTTGTTATGGAGTTCCAGGTGGTTGCTTGGGGGTTGCTAGGGTATTCTAGGTGGTTGCTATGAAGTTATAGGCGGTTGCTAGGGTGTTGCTAGGCAGTTGTTCTGGTGTTCCAAGTGGTTGCTAGGGTGTTGCTAGGCAGTTGTTATGGTGTTCCAAATGGTTGCTAGTGTGTTGTTGGGTGGTTGCTAAGGAGTTCCAGGAGGTTGCTTGGGGGTTGCTAGGGTATTCTAGGTGGTTGCTATGAAGTTATAGGCGGTTGCTAGGGTGTTGCTAGGCAGTTGTTATGGTGTTCCAAGTGGTTGCTAGGGTGTTGCTAGGCAGTTGTTATGGTGTTCCAAATGGTTGCTAGTGTGTTGTTGGGTGGTTGCTATGGAGTTCCAGGAGGTTGCTTGGGGGTTGCTAGGGTATTCAAGGTGGTTGCTATGAAGTTATAGGCGGTTGCTAGGGTGTTGCTAGGTGGTTGCTATGGTTTTCCAGGTGGTTGCTAGGGTGTTGCTAGGTGGTTGCTATGGAGTTCTAGGCGGTTGCTATGGTGTTGCTAGGTGGTTGCTATGGAGTTCTAAGCGGTTGCTATGGTGTTGCTAGGTGGTTGCTATGGATTTCTAGGCCGTTGCTAGGGTGTTGCTAGGTGGTTGCTATGGAGTTCTAGGTGGTTGCTAGGGTGTTGCTAGGTGGTTGCTAGGGTGTTGCTAGGTGGTTGCTATGGAGTTCTAGGTGGTTGCTAGGGTGTTGCCAGGTGGTTGCTATGGTGTTCCAAGTGGTTGCTAGGGTGTTGCTAGGCAGTTGTTATGGTGTTCCAAGTGGTTGCTAGGGTGTTGCTAGGTGGTTGCTATGGTGTTCCAGGTAGTTGCTAGGGTGTTGCTAGGTGGTTGCTATGGAGTTCTCGGCGGTTGCTATGGTGTTGCTTGGTGGTTGCTAGGGTGTTGCTAGGTGGTTGCTATGGAGTTCTAGGCGGTTGCTATGGTGTTGCTAGTTGGTTGCTATGGAGTTCTACGCGGTTGCTAGGGTGTTGCTAGGTGGTTGCTATGGAGTTCTAGGTGGTTGCTAGGGTGTTGCTAGGTGGTTGCTATGGAGTTCTAGGCGGTTGCTATGGTGTTAATAGGTGGTTGCTATGGAGTTCTAGGCGGTTGCTAGGGTGTTGCTAGGTGGTTGCTATGGTGTTCTAGGTGGTTGCTAGGGTGTTGCTAGGTCGTTGCTGTGGTGTTCCATGTGGTTGCTAGGGTGTTGCTAGGCAGTTGTTATGGTGTTCCAGATTGTTGCTAGGGTGTTGCTAGGTGGTTGCTATGGGTTTCCAGGTGGTTGCTAGGGTGTTGCTAGGTGGTTGCTATGGAGTTCTAGGTGGTTGCTAGGGTGTTGCTAGGTGGTTGCTATGGAGTTCTAGGCGGTTGCAATGGTGTTGCTAGGTGGTTGCTATGGGGTTCTAGGCGGTTGCTAGGTGGTTGCTATGGAGTTCTAGGTGGTTGCTAGGGTGTTGCTAGGGGGTTGCTAGGGTATTCTAAGTGGTTGCTAGGATGTTGCTAGGTGGTTGCTATGGAGTTCTAGGCGGTTGCTATGGTGTTGCTAGGTGGTTGCTATGGAGTTCTAGGCGGTTGCTAGGGTGTTGCTTAGATGGTTGCTATGGAGTTCTAGGTGGTTGCTAGGATGTTGCTAGGTGGTTGCTATGGAGTTCTAGGCGGTTGCTATGGTGTTGCTAGGTGGTTGCTATGGAGTTCTAGGCGGTTGCTAGGGTGTTGCTAGGGGGTTGCTAGGGTATTCTAAGTGGTTGCTAGGATGTTGCTAGGTGGTTGCTATGGAGTTATAGGCGGTTGCTAGGGTGTTGCTAGGCCGTTGCTAGGTCTTTACTGAGTCCAATGACGCGACCCATAGTTCTCTATGACAAACGGTTCAAAAGTTATGAAATATCAAACATCGGCCAATCAGGAAGGGGGGCAAGGCTGATCTACACCAATGGACAAAGGACTCTCTACTATGTCCAATGAGGCATTGTACAATTTGTGGGCATTTTTTCCCTATAGAGATGAATGGCAGAATGTTCAAATCTAGAGAGAGACCAGAGTACTGCTGCTAGAAGACAGACCATTGTGACATCACAAAGGTGAACATTCCGCCATTCATTCTCTATGGGAAAAATTGCCCACAAAAATTCAAATTTTTCAAAAACCGTCCACCCAAACTTTCCAAAAAGTAATAGCACACCATTCCCGATCAGGCCGCTCAATTTGACATATTGCACGTGTATGTGGTGCGAAAACTCTGGGAGGAGTAGCGGTCCAAAAAATGCGTGGAATAAATAAATAATAATAATAATAATAACTAGACAATTCCTGCAGAAATTGTGAAGTGTGGTTGCCACCAACGCAAAGTCAACTTTGTGCTGAACGGAGTGAACAGTGGTAGGTAGTTGCTATGATGTCTGAGGCGGTTGCTAGGGTGGTGCTAGGTGGTTGCTATGGAGTTTCAGGTAGTTGCTATTGAGGTCCAGGTGGTTGCTAGGACATTGCTAGTCTGTTGCTAGGGTATGCTAAGTGGTTGCTAGGATGTTGCTAGGTGGTTGCTATGGAGTTCTAGGCGGTTGCTATGGAGTTATAGGCAGTTGCTAGGGTGTTGCTAGGCATATGCTATGGAGTTATAGGTAGTTGCTAGGGTGTTGCTAGGGTATTCTAGGTTGTTGCTAGCACGTTGCTAGGTGGTTACTATAGTGTTGCTAGGCAGTTGTTATAGTGTTACAGGTGTTTGCTAGGGTGTTGCTAGATGGTTGCTATGGTGTTCCAGGTGTTTGCTAGGGTGTTGCTAGGTGGTTGCTATGGAGTTCTAGGTGGTTGCTATGGTGTTGCTAGGTGGTTGCTTTGGAGTTATAGCTGGTTGCTAGGATGTTGCTAGGCATTTGCTATGGTGTTCCAGGTGGTTGCTAGTGAGTTGTTAGGGTATTCTAAGTGGTTGCTAGGATGTTGCTAGGTGGTTGCTATGGAGTTATAGGCGGTTTCTAGGGTGTTGCTAGGCAGTTGTTATGGTGTTCCAAGTGGTTGCTAGGGTGTTGCTAGGTGGTTGCTATGGTGTTCCAGGTGGTTGCTAGGGTGTTGCTAGGTGGTTGATATTGAGTTCTAGGCGGTTGCTATGGTGTTGCTAGGTGGTTGCTAGGATGTTGCTAGGTGGTTGCTATGGAATTCGAGGCGGTTGCTATGGTGTTGCTAGGTGGTTGCTATGGAGTTCTAGGCCGTTGCTAGGGTGTTGCTAGGTGGTTGCTATGGAGTTCTAGGTGGTTGCTAGGGTGTTGCTAGGTGGTTGCTATGGAGTTCTAGGTGGTTGCTATGGTGTTGCTAGGTGGTTGCTATGGAGTTCTAGGCGGTTGCTAGGGTGTTGCTAGGTGGTTGCTATGGAGTTCTAGGCCGTTGCTATGGTGTTGCTAGGTGGTTGCTATGGAGTTCTAGGTGGTTGCTAGGGTGTTGCTAGGTGGTTGCTATGGAGTTCTAGGCGGTTGCTAGGGTGTTGCTAGGTGGTTGCTATGGAGTTCTAGGTGGTTGCTAGGGTGTTGCTAGGCGGTTGCTATGGAGTTATAGGCGGTTGCTAGGGTGTTGCTTGGGTATTCTAGGTGGTTGCTAGGATGTTGCTAGGTGGTTGCTATGGAGTTATTGGTGGTTGCTAGGGTGTTGCTAGGGGGTTGCTAGGGTATTCTAAGTGGTTGCTATGGTGTTGCTAGTTGGTTGCTATGGAGTTATAGCCGGTTGCTAGGGTGTTGCTAGGCATTTGCTATGGTTTTCCAGGTGGTTGCTATGGAATTCTAGGCGGTTGCTAGGCTGTTGCTAGGCAGTTGTTATGGTGTTCCAGGTTGTTGCTAGGGTGTTTTTAGGTGGTTGCTATGGTGTTCCAGGTGGTTGCTAGGGTGTTTATAGGTGGTTGCTAGGGTATTCTAGGTGGCTGCTAAGATGTTGCTAAGTGGTTGCTATGGAGTTATAGGCGGTTGCTAGGGTGTTGCTAGGGTGTTGCTAGGTGGTTGCTAGCATGTTGCTAGGTTGTCTCTATAGTGTTGCTAGGCAGTTGTTATGGTGTTACAGGTGGTTGCTAGGGTGTTGCTAGGTGGTTGCTATGGTGTTCCAGGTGGTTGCTAGGGTGTTGCTAGGTGGTTGCTATGGAGTTCTAGGCCGTTGCTAGGGTGTTGCTAGGTGGTTGCTATGGAGTTCTAGGCGGTTGCTGGGGTGTTGCTAGGTGGTTGCTATGGAGTTCTAGGTGGTTGCTAGGGTGTTGCTAGGTGGTTGCTATGGTGTTGCTAGGCAGTTATGGTGTTCCAAGTGGTTGCTAGGGTGTTGCTAGGTGGTTCCTATGGTGTTCCAGGTGGTTGCTAAGGTGTTGCTAGGTGGTTGCTATGGAGTTCTAGGCGGTTGCTCTGGTGTTGCTAGGTGGTTGCTATGGAGATCTAGGCCGTTGCTATGGTGTTGCTAGGTGGTTGCTATGGAGTTCTAGGTGGTTGCTAGGGTGTTGCTAGGTGGTTGCTATGGAGTTCTAGGCGGTTGCTATGGTGTTGCTAGGTGGTTGCCATTGAGTTCTAGGTGGTTGCTATGGAGTTCTAGGTAGTTGCTATGGTGTTGCTAGGTGGTTGCTATGGAGTTCTAGGCCATTGCTAGGGTGTTGCTAGG
>NW_026986227.1:0-10421 GCF_018555375.3 Anguilla rostrata
ATGCATTTTTATTAAAGCTTTAAAAAGAATAATTATGACAATGATGGTCAAACAAAAAAGTAACAAGGTGGGCAACCCAGCAGACTGACCAACCTCTTGTTACGTCCTCTGCCTCTGCTGGTCTGGGTAGTGCAGGTGGAGGTAATTACCTAACTGCCTAATCGCTTGATTGCCTCCACCTGCCTGTGGCCCAATATAAGCCCAGTAGTATGAGGCAGGGGACAGTTTCTTTTGGGGCTTTTGTGTTTGTGGTTTGGGTAGAGAGTCTTTCTTTGAGATCTTCTTTCGTCTTTCTTTTGTGTGTGGTTTGTGGTTTGATTTGTGGTTTTGGGTTTGTAGTTTTGGGTTTGTAGTTTTTGTGAAGATCGTTTTGTTTGAACTTTGTGGGTTTTCCTTCGTTTAGTTTGTGATTTGTTTGTTATTCTAATAAATGTCTGGGTTTGTGTTTTTAAATCAGCTTTTTGATTGTGTTTTTGGGTAATTGGACTTGTTACGGCTTTTCGAGCCAGGCCGTAACACCTCTACACTCATTTTCACAGGAAAAATGAGGATTTTAGTTTTTCTTTCCATGGAGAAATGTACGTTCTACAACAAGACATTTGTTAATAGTGCAACATTTAACAAAATATAAGACTTCTATGGGTTCATAGTGAAACATTTAACACACAAAGCCAGTGCTGTGTGTTAAAGTAATAATCTCGAAGATTTTCATTAAAATAAATGTCTGTTAAGTCACTATCTATCGCCGAATTAGGTAACACAATGGCGATTGAGCCTATTATTATATTAATTTATATTATTATTATTATTTATGATTAAAGAACTGGGTGTCTGTGGAGACATTCCCGGGAAAAAATCACAAGCGGCGCATAGTTAGTGACGCGTTTTCCATCACCCATCAGTGGTTGGTCCGCCAGAGAGGGTAGACGGAGCTAACGCAACAGGCTTGCTCTTCAACTCACTTGTGTGTGAGCGGCGTACTGTTTTTTCCGGTGTCTGCTAGCATTACAATAACAGAGAAAGGGGGGGTTATGGAACCCTAAAATGTTTTTGTGTAACATGAGAGGTTGATGTAGATTTCATATTACATTTGATGACAATGCAACGTTACTAAATTACACAGCCTAGCTATTTGCACAGCTAACGCTAACTACCGGACCATGTCAAGAAAGGGAACATTAGCTCAGACAAAGTTGCGCACAGTAGCCATCTCTCATATCAGGTAACGTTGCGTTAGCTAGCTAGCTAATGTAATTAACACAATCTAATGTCAGCTAACAATTAGAAAAAACGCTAGCTAATGCTACCGACTGGTACCGACCTCGCAAAACGTCTCTCGAATGCAATGCTACCTTGTTGCAACGTTGCAATGTAGATAACTAAAGGTCAGTTTAGATTAATGATTCGCAACGAGACTGGATGCAACTTGCAAAATTCCAAGACGTCTGATTGTAAATGTTCTAACTGCACTTGGCGATTTGACAAGGTGGGTCTTTTGAGACCCCAGGCAACGGCTTCAGACCAAGCGGCCAAAACCAGACTTCGTTTTTGAAGCTCATTTCCTGGTGTTGTAGTTCCTGGTTGCTCACTAGCGCCACTACGGATGGCTCCAGTATAGGTGTTTTCATATCCGGTTTCCATGTAAGTCTACGGTACAAATGCGATCAAAATACAAAGTCAATAATTTTTTCTCAAAAGAACAAATAGTCATAATAGGTGTATTTTATTGGTCTTATGACTGTCCATGGGTCGATTTCATGATTTATTGCGTCATTTGGGCACAGTGCCAATATTTGTTCTGGACCAATGAGGTACAGCTTGCGTCACTTCCGGATTACTGCGGTGGACTCAGCTACAGTAGGGGCTACAGTCTATGGTCACTGCGGTGGGCGGTGGCGCTTCTTGGCCTTGCCATTGCGGCTCCGGCTACGGTCCGCCTGTGCTAAGTCTGAAAATGCAGGCATCCCATTTCGTGGTGATTTCATTATGGCGTGTGCTATTTACAGCTGCTCTAGACGACCATAAAATAATCCTCCTCTTAAGTTTTTCGGTATCCGAGTCATTTTTACTATTTCCTTTAGCCTACTTAACCAAATAATTACTTGGCAGAAAGCGTAATCAGCTTGCTATATTTGGTAGTCCAGTAGTAGCCTGTGCTAAAACAGTTCGCAACTTCGGCTACCAAGCCATTTGACTAGCTAGCTAACCTTAACCGGCAAACATTCAATCTGTCAAACGTGTTTGGCGGCTTGTCAGTCGTGTACATTCCGTAAATGTCTACCTGGGCCATGCTTCACGCATGTGACAAAGCTACTATAATCCCGATTTTGGGATAAACACTTTTTCAGTTTCACGAAGCGAATTAAGAGTTTCAAGGTTCATTTGCTGAATATACAACACACGATGAAATCACACACACAAATTAACGAAATTTAATTAACGAAATTAACCATCTTGGCATTTAGAAAGGAACATGTTTTTAGCATTTAAGAGACAGGCAAGCTAGGCATTTAAGACAGTGGTTCTCAGAATCGGTTCTGGGGGCTCCTTGTGTATATTGGCTTTTCTCCATTGGTTTTGATGATTTACAAGAAAAAAATAATAGTCTAATAATAATTAGAAATTCAACGTAGGCTACATTATTTTTGTCTTCATGCACCAGGTGGAAAACTTGCCGTACAAAGTGCGTTGTCATATTTACACGCCTGCAGATCAGTTATTAAAATACTTGGTAGATTTGTTAATCACCGCTGAGTGTTAATTTTTGTTCGGTAGAAAGTGATTTGCGAACGATCGGTCAGCTAGCGTCACCCAGCAAGTGAACACCACAAACGGCGATGGAGTAGCTAGTAGTAGCAGGCTCATTATCTGACTGGCGAAAACCTACGACGATAACTTGCTCGGTTAACAGCAGATCTACCAGACAGTTATACGAAAATGTGCCTAGTCAAATCACCAGTAGCCTACACATCTCCGATTGATTGACCATCAGTGTAGTCAATGTTCTTCCCCTGTGGTTCATATTGCTAACGCGTGAGCTAACCACGGACAGCCTACCTAGCTCACTGGCAAGCTGATATGCTAGCTAAGCATATTCGTTTTGCTGAGAAACATAAATTGAAGATAACTGAACATAATTGTATTATTAATGTCATACATATAACGTGATTACATGACACAGTACAGTCACGGATGGAAATTAAACCCCGTAAACATCTGATAATATATTTTGAAACATAACGGCAGACAGTCAGCTAGCCTCGTTCAGGTTGAGGGGCTTTTCCGCACCGGACTGTCAATCAAATTGTAAAAATCACAAGACCGCTTAACTCTATGGTTTTGGCTCCAAATCGAGAAAATGGCCGCGCCCGCCATTGAGCTTCAAAACGTGTTTTAGAGACCCACGGAGAGTCAATGGGTGACGTCACAGTAGCTGTGTCCATATTTTTTACAGTCTCTGCTTCAGACGCTCTGCAACTAACCAGTTCACACCGCAGCACTTTTCACTGCAACATTCTAAAACCGTTTTGTCTCGTTGCGAATCATTGATCTGAATGGGCCTTAACGTTACCATTATTTACATTTCCATCAAGTTCATCAATATATTATAGGCTAATGATCGGAATAAAGCCGTCTTTACACAGAGCATTAACGCGGGGTATAGGTGGTGCAGAGCTGGGACTGATTTCTGTATAAAGATGTCAAGTCAGAGAAAAGTAAATAAAAGAATACAGCAGTATGGAATAGCGTTGTTATTATTTTATTACGCTTCCTCATATGTTCCTTCAGCCTTGCCCTTTTTTGGTGAAATCTCCTTTGTTTTTATTTTATTATTCTTTTTCTGATTGCTAATTTAACACCCAGCTCAGCTTTATTCTCGAACAGTTTAGCTAGCAAAACCAGAAACACCAGGGGCAACATTTTGCAAGGCAGTTGTTTCAAAAGTATCACAGAACAATCATTCATGAGAAAGACTGTTTATTGTGCACGAAATACATAATTGCACGAGCCACAGCGAATACCGCAAATTCTTCTCTGCAGTGTAAAGATTTTCATACCGGGCAAAAGGTGGATAAAGAACGTCTGTGGAAATTGATCATCACTAATTCTACCCCAGGTCTGCTACAGCATTTTAACCCAGCTCGGCAGTGTAAAGACAGCTTAAGTTAGCCTAATGTTAGACAATGAATGAGTATGTATATAACGTTACTTTTATAACAACCATATTTTATTCAGTAAATAGTGTGATAGTTGGCGTGGCCCAGGTGCAAACTGACTGACGTCACACAGGCGACACTGGTTGGATCCGGTTGGATCTCTGGGAAGTGAGGTGCAAAAACACACCTGCAATTACTGCTTTTCGCCATTGGTACCGCCAAAGAGAACGAAACGGAAATCTTCGAGATTGTAACTTTAACAGTGAAATCTTACCAGCGGGTCTGTCCCAGGTGGAGCAGCAGTGGCAGACTGGGGGGGAGTGCTTTGTTTGGTGGGGGTACTGGGGACAGGCCTCAGGGCTGCAGGGTGGGTGGGTGATTTACCTGATGGTGCTGCACGATGATGGGCCGTTGGGTCCCTGTCGTCCACATCTTCAAATCCCTCATCCTCCACGTGCAGCTCTTCCTCCTGAGGAGTCCAAGCTGGTCCCGCAGCACTCAGACTGAGAACGCGGCCACTCCCCCCGTTCAGCTCTCCTGCAGCGCACTGACGCACAGCACGCGCATTATTCCGCTCGCCGCACTGTTCATCATACCGTTGCATCTTTCCAATGATTAGCATAAGCATCGTACCGACGGACGTTACCAATTCAGCTGATTTAATCAATTAATCAGCTTTTAATGTACACTATTCTCTATTACTCACTCAGAGGAGGTCTCAGATACTTGGCAGATAACAATCTGTGTGCTTCGTCACAATGCTTAATGGATGAGCTACAATAGCTTTTATATTTACACCCAAAAATCCTACGTATGGAAAAATAAATATTTATAGCCACTTAGCAGACATTCTAAATACATCACATTTTTCTTTAAAATAAAATAAAGGTGGCTAACATTTCAGCTAATAACCGTTGCAGCTGAGTTATTGTCAAGGACAACTTAAATTCAACAAGCTAACTTGAGCAGTAGGCATTTTATCCTCATTATCCTTATTCACCACGACGGCAAACGTGAACTTTCACCACAAAGAAATACTTGCTGAAATACTTACGGATCAGTGGACATCGAATACTTGTATCGCTGCAAAATACATAATGAAAAAATTCATAAAATTTTGACACTAGCTTCACGGAGCTGTACTCACAGCCTTCCCGGAAGTCTTGTTCAACTTTACCGCCGTCGAACAGTAATGGCGTCATTGGGTAAATACAAGCTGAGCACCGATTGGCCAGGCCAGTGAAAGGAAAATGAAGAAAAGGCTGCAGACTACACGTTTCCGAAGAAGTTCAGTGCAGTTATTTGACATAAAGCACGAACTGTTTAATACTTCATCACAACTACAGTCCTTTCTAAAACGGTAGTGCTTTTAAGAAAATAGGCCCTGCGTAAATATTGACCATATAGTTTAAAACTACGGCGAGGATCTGTTGAGCTCGTGCGAGAGCCTCCAAAAGTCTGTCTATGGTTTTCGGCCTTGGTAACAAATGCAGTCTTTTGCAATTCGAAATATTTCGATAAATTCGACACTTTGATCTGACACAAAGTTTGCATGACATTGTAAAATGGTAAGATTACAAAACACAGGGCCAAGTGACTTGAAAGAATTGAGGAAATATTGCGTAGCATTGCTTTGGAGTACATCTTAATTTATTTCGGTGAGGCAAGATAGCCTATATAGCTTGTAGTACCGTAACGTGGCGTCATTTTTATATCAATAGTTTTAATGACAGGCCTATCTTTTGGCAGTCTGAAGGAATGAGTTATAGACGGTCTATGTCTTGTATGTGTGAGTAACTTTTGTGAGCATTTTTGTACGTTGAAAACGTGTTGTTTTATGAGATATACATAGACGGCGCATTGGCATTTGGGTCGTACGGCGACTTTTACATTTTTACATTACATTACAGGCATTTAGCAGACGCTCTTATCCAGAGCGACGTACAAGTGCATTAGTTCAAGGTGCAGAGGTGCAAAAGAAACACACTAGAGTGAAGTAAACATCGTAGTGCCAGAAGTGACCACATAGATTAGGACTCCAACCTAAGTACCTGTTCGGCAAAAAAACATCCTGCCAATACAAACTACGACTAAATCACTTTGCCTATCAAATCATACAAAAACAAAACATCCATGACTAAAATTAAAATAACGATACATCTTAATCTTGGAAGAGCCTAATAGGTACATTGGCTAAACTAGCAGGCTAGGAGTGGTGTTGGGAGGAGGTGCAGCTGAAGAGAGATGAGTCTTTAGACTTCGAGTCGTTTTTATATTCAATGGTTTATGGTCTATGTGTAGTACAAAAAAAAGTTTTATCTCCAGTTACTTAGAATCTCGATAGTTAGGCTATAATCGCTGCTAGACGGCCAAGAGTGGAGTGTGTATCAACGGTTTACATTAACTGAATTACTTACGTGGTGGAAAATAATTAATTGTCATAAGGAATTGCCACAGTTAATTTTTGCCTGGCAAGCTGGTAATAAATGCATTGCTAGCTAACTTGAGTAGGATTGTAAGCATCAAATAACCTTGATTGTAAGACTGGCTTTTAAAGCTGGCTAGAAAGTAATTGCTGTATTATTAACTTTAGCTGAAACGTTTTTCATTAGAACAAGCTTGATTTCTTGTTATTTGCTTGCTAGCTAACATGAGTAGGATTGCAAGCATCATTTATCATTTATGAAGGCTAGCTTTGCTTCCCACGCGAGCGCGCGATCAAAGCACAGAAACCACGCGAGCGTCTCTTACCCGCAGCTCCTCTGCAGAGGAGAGAGAAGCTTGTCACTCAAATGCAGATGAATGAGACGTACATGATAACCAGTACAACTTCCGGCAGCTGTGTTTACGTTCGGATACTCTGCGATACTAGAGGGGGTTGAAGTCCCTCTGCAAGCTCCTCAGTGTCACAGTTAAATGTTTCACTTTGGCAGCTCTTCAGGTCAGGTTAGGTCATGTGGGCCTATCACAGTCATGCTGATTTCTCTCAGAAAGTACACCTGAGGCAACATATTCCGTGTGTAAATTATATTTCAGTTAATATTTCATACTTATTTAGGAGTTAGAGTTACAGCATCCACTTTGGGGGTTTCAGATATCTTCTTCAACACAACATCTTTAAACAGTGTTTCGGAGAGGGAGCTGGTTGGTATCTGGGGGCCATTTTGTGGTTGATTATGAGACTTGTTGACCTCAAAATGCAACTAAACTCAAACTGTGATCACTGGGATCTTCTTCCTCTCTCATCATCTTCCTCACTGTGTGGGGGTACCGCATGTGTCCCACCTTTTTTGAGAGGAAGGTTGCTGACATCTGCAATTCTTTCAAGATGGAGTCCTCAGACACATTAGGCAATCCTTTCCCCAGACAACCCTCCCCCTCTCCCCACTCCCCCCAATCACACAGACGAGACAAACAGCAGGAGGACTCGGTGACTCAAGCATGATGTCAGAGGAAAGGGAATATTCACACTGCATTTTGCTCCAGAGCTGAACCTCTCCGGGGTCAAACACCTATCATCTGGAGGCCTGGATGGGTGACCTCGCTCTTCTGAACCATGTATTAAATTAATATACACGGACAGTCTATTTTACCATAGTTTAATACCTCAGGCAATAATCTGCCCAAACACTGATTATTTGCTTTGACAGATTCCCCATTAGCTCCCTATTGCCATTTAGCTCATCTTTAACTATTGATAGCAAACTAGTCAGTGGAGGACGGGCACTTTCTCTGTGGACTGGTTCCACCTATGATGTTTTCACACTGGGAATCTTCTTATAATCATTGTTTCAGTCTTTTTCTTTTTACCCCACTTGCTCTTAGTTTTGGCTGACAGTGAAACATGACCTCTGCTGACCTCATCTGGACACAGGTATGTACTGCATCAGCAGAGACAGGGCAGCCGACAGCAGGACATTACATACAGACATAGAGACTTAAACTTAAAACTTAAACATTAAAACCAGGAGAGGCAAGTTTAAGGTTATTCATCCGTGCAGTTTATTATTTAATAGTGGCTCCATTGCCTCCTACTTCTGTTCTGCTGGAGGGAGGGTATAGTTAACCATGCAGACAATGGTCTTACATTGACTATGTCCTTATACCATAGGCTTCACATTGAAAACCATGAGAGCAGTTAGGTTAGTTCTCCAGGCATTAATATTTAACAGGCCTCCATGCTCTACATCGTCTGTACTCTGGGTATAGTTAAATGACAAAAGCCTCACATTAACACAGACAGTGGTGGTATGGTCATTGGCCACAGGTGTCTCTCTCACCTGGAGGTCCAGGTACCACAAACATCTGACCACCAACTCATCCTCTACATCTGAGTGATTACACACCTTTAAATCCCCACACGCTGATTCCCCAGGTTGTCACTGCAAAAGAGAACTCACCGAACTGTCTGATTAAATAAAGATTATTAGATTTTCAAAAGGGATAAGATGAGAACATCTGTATTATGGCATTGGGCCAATAGTGTATAGTGAAATTGGGACAGTTGGGGCAATATCCCTGTGACTGGGAATGGGAGATGCAGACAGGATGTGTTGGTGTTGTTAAGGTCTTGCATATTTTAACCACTAGGTGTCAGTAAAAATCCCAGTACAGTGAACATGTGGAAATGATGGCCGTTGGGACAAAACCAGGCTTCTGTTGGCAAGCTCAGTATTAAAGCAGGTCAAGAGAATTTGTCCCATTAAATGCTGCAAATAATGATCAGAATAAACAAGAGTAGCGCTGTCTTCTAGCTTTATTGGGCTGGAACGGCAGGAGTAGCGAGTCGAACCGGGCGAGCGCGCGTGGAATGTTGAGCACGGAATTGAATATAAACCGCCAGAGATGCCGGAGTGTTCACTGAGAGAATTAATTGAGGGGAACGACTATAAAATAAAAGGGGGAAGTACGATCCGTGAGGATAAAGAGATATGCCCAGAGGGATGGGACGGGGAGGGATTCTTAGAACGGCAATTAATTAAATTTTGGTTTAATTTTAAGAAACTTAGTTTTCCCCGGTGGTATCCCACCAAAAGCCCACACTTGTGTAGCTTCAGCCATCCAGCAGGAGCAGGGTGCAGGGTGGTATGGCTGCTGTTCTGTTTCTCTTCCTCTATTTCAGTGTCATAAATCTGCAAACAATCTAAACCGTGTACTATACCTATCCCTGCATATTTTCAAATAAATGAACAAATACATTAATGTAGAATAGAAATAAAAGGAAATGAGAGAGCAAAGTTCAATCAGTCTTTCAGCTTTATTTAAAAATATCTTATTGACACACAGCTGTTAAAAATACTGGTATTGCTTAAGAAGGCTAAGAAATACATTGTGAGCATTTTAGCAAAATATAATATTTCATTTTTATAAAATCTTGTCTATGAAAAGCAGTATAATTCTCCAAGATCTAGCATCAAAATATATATATATAAAAAAGTAGTTAAAAAAATATTTTTTGTTAAAAAAAATTAAACTAATTTGAGAAGTAATGAAAGCAGTATGAAATAAGTAGTACTGAAATAGTTTTGAATAGTAACAAAGCAGCCAGTGGAGACTTACTGCCTTGTTCATCTTCTGCTCAGATGGAAAGATGAACAAACTCATCAGCTATGTGCAATAAAAGCATATTTAAAAATGTGATCTTGCAAATGAGCATGTTGGGATGCTGGATAAGTGCTGTCTGGCTACCCTTCCATGTGTCAATCAGAGAGCCAACATGGACAGCTCTGACCTGCACATGATGAACACAGCAGCCAAAACTGAAAGGGTTTGATGTAAATACAAACAAATCTAAAGCAAAAGCTTACACAGGCTAAAGCACAGTTTTCATTTTTACATTCCAAAAATTTTGATGCATTCATTTCATATTGAAGTGGCCAGTACTGACTTGATGTAGTTTGAGCTGTACATCATCATCTTGGTCAGAAAAAGTAACTGTCTCATTGTGTCAGTGAATGCAAGCTATTGTTCTTAATGTATAGTACCAGCATTTCCAGTGTCCTAATTTATGAATGAGCTAAGGAGTCCACAGTAAATAATTTCAGGTGAATTATTAATTCATGAATAACTGATCTAGTGGGATATGGTTTTATGACATCAAAACATTTTGCTTGAGATGTGTAGAATAAAGGAGTCCATGTAAGTTCTTCTATCCAAAATTGTGGGTGGACACTTCCAAAGTTAAAACTGTCAATCTCACAGTGCTCCTCCTCTTTCAGGAGGCCACTCCCCCACATCATCATAGTCCATCCCACTGGGAGCTGG
>NW_026986228.1:0-5221 GCF_018555375.3 Anguilla rostrata
ATTTCCACTGTCATCGTTTTGGATCCTAAAAAAGAATCCAATCGTTCTGCGAGCCAAAGAGGGCCAGAGGGCCACTTTTTATAAACTTTAATTAACGTGATTACATATTCAATCTGATCGTCTGAAAGTCAAATCAACCTCAAATATTGAAATAGAAAAAGTATATATCATACCTGTTTTAAGGGGGAACGTTTCTCTGAACTCTCCTTGTCTAAACGACTTAAATCCGGTGAGCAGGGAATTCTGTGAATAAATCATGAGACACAACGCAGTTAAACTCGTTTACTATAGCTCTAACTCACAGCACAAGGGGACAGTGCGTCCAGTTAAACTCATCCTCTCACTGCAGCTCTAACTCACAACACATGGAGACAGAGCTTCCAGTTAAACTCATCCTCTTACTGCAGCTCTAACTCACTGCACATGGAGACAGAGCTTCCAGTTAAACTCATCCTCTTACTGCAGCTCTAACTCACAGCACAAGGAGACAGAGCTTCCAGTTAAACTCATCCACTTGGTGCAGGTCTAATGCAATATGAACGTGTTTCATTACCTTTGATCACCTGTGAACTCTCCACTGAAGTACATTGGATGATGCATTGAATGGTGACTCTTCATAGACAGACAGCTGGGTACAGGTGACCCAGCCCAACCTACCTGGACCCTGTGAACAAAACATGGAGACAAAGATTTCAGTGAGACTCATCCTCTTACTGCAGCTCTAACTCACAGCACATGGAGACAGAGCATCCAGTTAAACTCATCATCATACTGCAGCTCTAACTCAAAGCACATGGAGACAGAGCTTCCAGTTAAACTCATCCTCTTACTGTAGCACTAACTCACAGCACATGGAGACAGGGCTTCAAGTTAAACTTGTCCTCTTGCTGCAGGTCTAACTCACAGCACAAGGAGACAGAGCTTCCAGTGAAACTCATCCTCTTATTGCAGTTCTAACTCACAGTACATGGAGAAAGAGCTTCCAGTTAAACTCATCCTCTTACTGTAGCACTAACTCACAGCACATGGAGACAGAGCTTCCAGTTAAACTTGTCTTCTTACTGCAGCTCTAATTCACAGCACAAGGAGACAGAGCTTCCAGTGAAACTCATCCTCTTATTGCAGCTCTAACTCACAGCACATGGAGACAGAGCTTCCAGTTAAACTCATCCTCTTACTGCAGGTCTAACTCACAGCACAAGGAGACAGAGCTTCCAGTTAAACTCATCCTCTTACTGCAGGTCTAACTCACAGCACAAGGAGACAGAGCTTCCAGTTAAACTCATCCTCTTGCTGCAGGTCTAATGCAATATGAACGTGTTTCATTACCTTTGATCACCTGTGAACTCTCCATTGAAGTACATTGGATGATGCATTAAATGGTCACTCTTCATAGGCAGACAGCTGGGTACAGGTGACCCTGCCCAACCTACCTGGACCCTGTGAACAAACATGGAGACAAAGATTTCAGTGAAACGCATCCTCTTACTGCGGCTTTAACTCACAGCACATGGAGACAGAGCTTCCAGTTAAACTAATCCTCTTACTGCAGCACTAACTCACAGCACATGGAGACAGAGCTTCCAGTTAAACTCATCCTCTTACTGCAGCTCTAACTCACAGCACAAGGAGACAGAGCTTCCAGTTAAACTCATCCACTTGCTGCAGGTCTAATGCAATATGAACGTGTTTCATTACCTTTGATCACCTGTGAACTCTCCACTGAAGTACATTGGATGATGCATTGAATGGTCACTCTTCATAGACAGACAGCTGGGTACAGGTGACCCAGCCCAACCTACCTGGACCCTGTGAACAAAACATGGAGACAAAGCTTCCAGTTAAACTTATCCTCTTACTGCAGCTCTAACTCACAGCACATGGAGACAGAGCTTCCAGTTAAACTCATCCTCTTACTGCAGCTCTAACTCACAGCACGTGGAGACAGAGCTTCCAGTTAAACTCATCCTCTTACTGCAGGCTCTAACTCACAGCACATGGAGACAGAGCTTCCAGTTAAACTCATCCTCTAACTGAAGCTCTAATTCACAGCACAAGTAGACAGAGCTCCCAGTTAAACTCATCCTCTTACTGCAGCTCTAACTCACAGCAAACTTTGACAGAGCTTCCAGTTAAACTCATCCTCTTACTGCAGCTCTAACTCACAGCACGTGGAGACAGAGCTTCCAGTTAAAGTCATCCTCCTACTGTAGCCCTAACTCACAGCACAAGGAGACAGAGCTTCCAGTTAAACTCATCCACTTTCTGCAGGTCTAAAGCAATATGAACACGTGTCATTACCTTTGATCACCTGTGAACTCTCCACTGAAGTACATTGGATGATGCATTGAATGGTCACTTTTCATAGGCGGACAGCTGGGTACAGGTGACGCAGCCCAACCTACCTGGACCCTGTGAACAAAACATGGAGACAAAGATTTCAGTGAAACTCATCCTCTTACTGCAGCTCTAACTAACAGAATATGGAGACAGAGCTTCCAGTTAAACTCATCGTGTTACTGCAGCTCTAACTCAGCAGCTATAACTTTTTGCTGGCATCGCCCGACAACAGCCAATCAGAGTTTCAGGCTTCCTATTTCTCCAACCGATATGATACCATTTCGCAAATTATTATCCCGCTCAGTTAGAAAAAATGGACGAACAACTTATCATTATGGTACAATTACACCCGGTGTTATACAACGTTTAAAAAAAAAGAGTACAGGGATAAGCATCTGAAAATGACACTTGGACGGCAGTTTCAACTTGCTAACTAGCTAGCTTGTCAGTGAGATAGAGATCGCTAGCTAGGCGGCTATCTAGTGAGAGAGATATGGAGAGATTGCTAGCCAGCTAGTGAGAGGGATAGAGAGGTCGCTAGCTAGGTGGCTAACCAGTGAGAGAGATATAGAGAGATATACGGCTAACGAGATGGCAATAACAAATATTTATCAGTGTCTGACATAACTATAGAAATAAAAGGAGATGATGTGTGGCCATATGGGAAACATGCGTCTTTTGTTACGCCTTCATTTCTCTTCAAAAATATGTAGTTGCACAAAACCCCTAAGAGGATACAACGGGAAGCTCCAGCCCCTCCCTCAGCCTGGTAAACTTGAGCAACCCATCAACCCAGTTTCTCACTGTGTGAACGCAGGGTAACTCACAGCACAAGGAAACAGAGTTTCCAGTTAAACTCGTCCTCTTACTGCAGCTCTAACTCACAGCACATGGAGACAGATCTTTCAGTTAAACTCATCCTTTTACTGCAACTCTAACTCACAGGACATGGAGACAGAGCTTCCAGTTAAACTCATCCTCTTACTGCAGCTCTAACTCACAGCACATGGAGACAGAGCTTCCAGTTAAACTCATCCTCTAACTGTAGCTCTAACTCACAGCACATGGAGACAGAGCTTCCAGTTAAACTCATCCTCTTACTGCAGCTCTCACTCACAGGACATGGAGACAGAGCTTCCAGTTAAACTCATCCTCTTCCTGCAGGTCTAATTCAATACGAACGTGTTTCATTACCTTTGATCACCTGTGAACTCTCTTTTCAAGTCCATTCGATGACCCATTGATTGATCACTCTTCATAGACAGACAGCTGGGTACAGGTGACCCTGCCCTCTCTACCCGAACCCTGTGAACAAAACATCGAGACAGAGCTTCCAGTTAAACTCATCCTCTTACTGCAGCTCTAACTCACAGCACATGGAGACAGAGCTTCCAGTTAAAATCATCCTCTTACTGCAGCTCTAATTCACAGCACATGGAGACAGAGCTTCCAGTTAAACTCATCCTCTTACTGCAGCTCTCACTCACAGGACATGGAGACAGAGCATCCAGTTAAACTCATCCTCTTCCTGCAGGTCTAATTCAATACGAACGTGTTTCATTACCTTTGATCACCTGTGAACTCTCTTTTCAAGTCCATTCGATGACCCATTGATTGATCACTCTTCATAGACAGACAGCTGGGTACAGGTGACCCTGCCCTCTCTACCCGAACCCTGTGAACAAAACATCGAGACAGAGCTTCCAGTTAAACTCATACTCTTACTGCAGCTCTAACTCACAGCACATGGAGACAGAGCTTCCAGTTAAACTCATCCTCTTACTGCAGCTCTAACTCACAGCACATGGAGACAGAGCTTCCAGTTAAACTCATCCTCTTACTACAGCTCTAACTCACAGCACATAGAGACAGAGCTTCCAGTTAAACTCATCCTCTTACTGCAGCTCTAACTCACAGCACATGGAGACAGAGCTTCCAGTTAAACTCATCCTCTTACTGCAGCTCTAACTCACAGCACATGGAGACAGAGCTTCCAGTTAAAATCATCCTCTTACTGCAGCTCTAACTCACAGCACATGGAGACAGAGCTTCCAGTTAAACTCATCCTCTTGCTGCAGGTCTAATTCAATACGAACGTGTTTTATTACCTTTGATCACCTGTGAACTCTCTTTTCAAGTCCATTCGATGACCCATTGATTGATCACTCTTCATAGACAGACAGCTGGGTACAGGTGACCCTGCCCTCTCTACCCGAACCCTGTGAACAAAACACAGAGACAGAGCTTCCAGTTAAACTCATCCTCTTACTGCAGCTCTAACTCACAGCACATGGAGACAGAGCTTCCAGTTAAACTCATCCTCTTACTGCAGCTCTAACTCACAGCACATAGAGACAGAGCTTCCAGTTAAACTCATCCTCTTACTGCAGCTCTAACTCACAGCACATGGAGACAGAGCTTCCAGTTAAAATCATCCTCTTGCTGCAGGTCTAACTCACCGAACATGGAGACAGAACTTCCAGTTAAACTCATCCTCTTAATGCAGCTCTAACTCACAGCACATGGAAACAGAGCTTCCAGTTAAACTCATCCTCTTACTACAGCTCTAAAACACAGCACATGGATACAGAGCAACCAGTTAAACTCATACTCTTACTGCAGCTCTAACTCACAGCACATGGAGACAGAGCTTCCAGTTAAACTCATCCTCTTACTGCAGCTCTAACTCACAGCACATGGAGACAGAGCTTCCAGTTAAACTCATCCTCTAACTGCAGCTCTAACTCACAGCACATGGAGACAGAGCTTCCAGTTAAACTCATCCTCTTACTGCAGCTCTCACTCACAGGACATGGAGACAGAGCTTCCAGTTAAACTCATCCTCTAACTGCAGCTCTAACTCACAGCACATGGAGACAGA
>NW_026986229.1:0-6294 GCF_018555375.3 Anguilla rostrata
CGCCCCCAAGTGTGACAACGCAAAATAAATAAATAAATAAATAACATGTAAGTACATAAGTAAAAGCTTACTGCACCTGGTATTCCCAGGCGGTCTCCCATCCAAGTACTAACCAGGCCCGACCCTGCTTAGCTTCCGAGATCAGACAATCGGGCGTTTCAGGGTGGTGTGGCCGTAAGCGAAGAAAGCCGCAGCCAAAGACGTTTAAATAGTTGCCATCATGGCAAGCCCTCCTAACATTCAATAGCCTCGCTCCACTATCCGTAATTGCATTTCAGTTATCGACAAACTCATTTAATTGGGCGAAATTACAATGTTACTAGTCAGAATGACAATTCAAGATAACTGCAATTTGAAACTGACGAGTAAGAAGGATGAATCAAGACATCTGAAAACATGCTTTCACTTGTCACAATAACTTTAAAGATATCCATAATGACATCACAAGTATGGCCATTCGAATCGTCGCACATACCGAATGATCAGCTATTTATGACGTCTGTAATTCCGTTTTGGCTAGTGAAAATGGTATTTTCATATATCTGAATTTGAATTATTCCTAGTTAATCCGCTGTGCCTGACGTACTGCGATGCCAGCTTCGCAATGTACATTGGGCTTCTGCTTACAGATTGAACTGGCTATGTTAATGGCTCGGGTAGCTGATTCTTATGAGAATTGAACTTTGTCGGACGTACTTCTGTAGTTCTGCAACGACCTTCGCATACACTTATTGCACGTCGCTTTGGTTAAACGGCTGCCTGATAAAATATTGGAAAATGTAGCAAACGTAATGTTTTGCAAGCTTGTGCGATCACGTATGGCTTTACAAATGGCAGTAGCCGCCCCCTCTGAAAAAGTAAGAAAATGCTACGGAGTGAAAGAGATGGGGCGAAACAGTCGTCGTGTTGTTTAGACGGAAGTCTAAGCATTACATAATGTAATATGTAATGTAATGAAGTCACAGCTCGTTTCTCGCACCGGCCGCAGCATTGAAAACCCTGACGAAGTCGCGTCACCCTGTTAATGAGTTACACTCACTTGCAATTTAAAATGCGGGCAACCCTTAAATTTAAAAGGACTGCCATATGCCGTTGCAATGCGACTGACCTGCAGCCTGATATCTAAGACACGTTGATGTTTTTTTTACTTGCACAGTTCCGGTATCCACTTAAATCGTGTGAGAGATCGCCCCAAGTGTGACAACGCAAAATAAATAAATAATAAATAAACATGTAAGTACATAAGTAAAAGCTTACTGCACCTGGTATTCCCAGGCGGTCTCCCATCCAAGTACTAACCAGGCCCGACCCTGCTTAGCTTCCGAGATCAGACGAGATCGGGCGTTTTCAGGGTGGTGTGGCCGTAAGCGAGAAAGCCGCAGCCAAAGACGTTTAAATAGTTGCCGTCATGGCAAGCCCTCCTAACATTCAATAGCCTCGCTCCACTATCCGTATTGCATTTCAGTTATCGACAAACTCATTTGAATTGGGCGAATTACAATGTTACTAGTCAGAATGACAATTCAAGATAACTGCAATTTGAAACTGACGAGTAGAAGGATGAATCAAGACATCTGAAAACATGCTTTCACTTGTCACATAACTTTAAAGATATCCATAATGACATCACAAGTATGGCCATTCGAATCGTCGCACATACCGAATGATCAGCTATTTATGACGTCTGTAATTCCGTTTTGGCTAGTGAAAATGGTATTTTCATATATCTGAATTTGAATTATTCCTAGTTAAATCCGCTGTGCCTGACGTGACTGCGATGCCAGGCTTCGCAATGTACATTGGGCTTCTGCTTACAGATTGAACTGGCTATGTTATGGCTCGGGGTAGCTGATTCTTTATGAGAATTGAACTTTGTCGGACGTACGTTCTGTAGTTCTGCAACGACCTTCGCATACACTATTGCACGTCGCTTTGGTTAAAACGGCTTGCCTGATAAAATATTGGAAAATGTATGCAAACGTAATGTTTTGCAAAGCTTGTGCGATCACGTATGGCTTTACAAATGGCAGTAGCCGCCCCCTCTGAAAAAAGTAAGAAAATGCTACGGAGTGGAAAGAGATGGGCGAAACAGTCGTCGTGTTGTTTTAGACAGGAAGTCTAAGCATTACATAATGTAATAATGTAATGTATGGAAGTCAACAGCTCGTTTCTCGCACCGGCCGCACATTGAAAACCCTGACGAAGTCGCGTCACCCTGGTTAAATGAGTTACACTCACTTGCAATTTAAAAATGCGGGCAACCCATTAAATTTTAAAAGGACTTGCCATATGCCGTTGCAATGCGACTGACCTCGCAAGGCCTGGATTTAGCACTTTTTTATTACCCCCTTCCGGTATCCCGCGCCCATCGGTACATATTTCCGCACCAAGTGTGACACGCAAATAAATAATAAATAAATAAACATGTAAGTACATAAGTAAAAGCTTACTGCACCTGGTATTCCCAGGCGGTCTCCCATCCAAGTACTAACCAGGCCCGCCCTGCTTAGCTTCCGAGATCAGACGAGATCGGCGTTTTCAGGTGTGTGGCCGTAAGCGAAGAAAGCCGCAGCCAAGACTTTAAATAGTTGCCGTCATGGCAAGCCTCCTAACATTCAATAGCCTCGCTCCACTATCCGTAAATGCATTTCAGTTATCGACAAACTCATTTGAATTGGGCGAAATTACAATGTTACTAGTCAGAATGACAATTCAAGATAACTGCAATTTGAAACTGACGAGTAAGAAGGATGAATCAAGACATCTGAAAACTCTTTCACTTGTCACAATAACTTTAAAGATATCCTAATGACATCACAAGTATGGCCATTCGAATCGCGCACATACCGAATGATCACTATTTATGACGTCTGTAATTCCGTTTTGGCTAGTGAAAATGGTATTTTCATATATCTGAATTTGAATTATTCCTAGTTAAATCCGCTGTGCCTGACGTGACTGCGATGCCAGGCTTCGCAATGTACATTGGGCTTCTGCTTACAGATTGAACTGGCTATGTTAATGGCTCGGGGTAGCTGATTCTTTATGAGAATTGAACTTTGTCGGACGTACGTTCTGTAGTTCTTGCAACGACCTTCGGCATACACTTATTGCACGTCGCTTTGGTTAAAACGGCTTGCCTGATAAAATATTGGAAAAATGTATGCAACGTAATGTTTTGCAAAGCTTGTGCGATCACGTATGGCTTTACAAATGGCAGTAGCCGCCCCTCTGAAAAAGTAAGAAAATGCTACGGAGTGGAAAGAGATGGGCGAAACAGTCGTCGTGTTGTTTTAGACAGGGAAGTCTAAGCATTACATAATGTAATAATGTAATGTAATGGAAGTCAACAGCTCGTTTCTCGCACCGGCCGCAGCATTGAAAACCCTGACGAAGTCGCGTCACCCTGGTTAAATGAGTTACACTCACTTGCAATTTAAAATGCGGGCAACCCTTAAATTTAAAAGGACTTGCCATATGCCGTTGCAATGCGACTGACCTGCAGCCTGGATATCTAAGCACGTTGATGTTTTATTTTACTTTGCACAGTTCCGGTATCCACTTAATCGTGTGAGAGATCGCCCCCAGTGTGACAACGCAAAATAAATAAATAAATAAATAAACATGTAAGTACATAAGTAAAAGCTTACTGCACCTGTATTCCCAGGCGGTCTCCCATCCAAGTACTAACCAGGCCCGACCCTGCTTAGCTTCCGAGATCAACGAGATCGGGCGTTTTCAGGGTGGTGTGGCCGTAGCGAAGAAAGCCGCAGCCAAAGACGTTTAAATAGTTGCCGTCATGGCAAGCCCTCCTAACATTCAATAGCCTCGCTCCACTATCCGTAATTGCATTTCAGTTATCGACAAACTCATTTGAATTGGGCGAAATTACAATGTTACTGTCAGAATGACAATTCAAGATAACTGCAATTTGAAACTGACGAGTAAGAAGGATGAATCAAGACATCTGAAAACATGCTTTCACTTGTCACAATAACTTTAAAGATATCCATAATGACATCACAAGTATGGCCATTCGAATCGTCGCACATACCGAATGATCAGCTATTTATGACGTCTGTAAT
This sequence comes from Anguilla rostrata, assembly GCF_018555375.3. Taxonomy (NCBI): domain Eukaryota; kingdom Metazoa; phylum Chordata; class Actinopteri; order Anguilliformes; family Anguillidae; genus Anguilla; species Anguilla rostrata. Next base: position 4,086 of record NW_026986229.1, read on the forward strand.
TCCGTTTTGGCTAGTGAAAATGGTATTTTCATATATCTGAATTTGAATTATTCCTAGTTAAATCCGCTGTGCCTGACGTGACTGCGATGCCAGGCTTCGCAATGTACATTGGGCTTCTGCTTACAGATTGAACTGGCTATGTTAATGGCTCGGGTAGCTGATTCTTTATGAGAATTGAACTTTGTCGGACGTACGTTCTGTAGTTCTTGCAACGACCTTCGGCATACACTTATTGCACGTCGCTTTGGTTAAAACGGCTTGCCTGATAAAATATTGGAAAAATGTATGCAAACGTAATGTTTTGCAAAGCTTGTGCGATCACGTATGGCTTTACAAATGGCAGTAGCCGCCCCCTCTGAAAAAAGTAAGAAAATGCTACGGAGTGGAAAGAGATGGGGCGAAACAGTCGTCGTGTTGTTTTAGACAGGGAAGTCTAAGCATTACATAATGTAATAATGTAATGTAATGGAAGTCAACAGCTCGTTTCTCGCACCGGCCGCAGCATTGAAAACCCTGACGAAGTCGCGTCACCCTGGTTAAATGAGTTACACTCACTTGCAATTTAAAAATGCGGGCAACCCATTAAATTTTAAAAGGACTTGCCATATGCCGTTGCAATGCGACTGACCTGCAGCAAAGTTGTTTCCGTGGATTTTACGCACTTTTCTTACACTTACACCCGCTTCACGGTCTATAGGCGCCGCGGCGCCATCGAGTACATTCTACTTTCTCACAGCAACATCAGGGGAGAGCGCGAACGCAGTCCCCCACTAGCAGAAATTATGCGGTCGAGATTCCCACATTTGGGGAATTCGCAGGGGTCAGCATGACCGAAGTGCAATGGCCGAGCCTCGCCCTGGGTGAACCACCTTCGTGATCATGGTATCTCCCCCGCCAGGTAAGTATGAGTTGTGCACCTCTCGGAATCTGTCCCTGCGCCACGCCGTGACTTTCACATACGTGGTTAGCACACCGTTCCAGTTGCGCAGCTCTCCAAGGCGCACAATGACGGCGAGCGAACTGTCCGATCTCACTACCTGTGACAGAATGCTGGCGCTCCTTAATATTTATACTATTACATAAAAATGCAACTTAAAAAAAAAAAAAAAAATTTATATATATATATATATATTTCCCTCTGTGCCTCGCAGTAGCCTACACATTCTCAGAAGCATCCATACAGGACAGAGCGAGTGGTAAACGGAATTCCCCTACGCAGCATTCCCTGGTGAGACGCCATTAACATTAGTTCTTCCTTCTTTTTCATCGAGTATGCACACACGTAATTCGCAAATGAACGCATGGGGAACGCAAAAATGCACAGTTAAGCGAACTCCTGGGCCCCGTATCAGGACGCAGGGTTAGCCGGATAAGTGTACCGAGGAAACCCCGGCAGCCCTCGCGAATCAGAACATGGACTGAAGTGGATACAGTTCTTCCTGGTATTGACTCGGCGCAGTTACAGAGCAGACTCGACTCGGTAAGCCTGTTTTCTGAAATACCCCCCTTCTCTCTCATTCTGAAACAACAAAAACGAAAAACGCTTTTGACAGAAACCGAAGCGTGCTGACGCCATTAGCTTTGAACTGTGGCTGGATATCTAAGACACGTTGATGTTTTATTTTACTTTGCACAGTTCCGGTATTCCAGCTTAAATCGTGTGAGAGATCGCCCCCAAGTGTGACAACGCAAAATAAATAAATAAATAAATAAACATGTAAGTACATAAGTAAAAGCTTACTGCACCTGGTATTCCCAGGCGGTCTCCCATCCAAGTACTAACCAGGCCCGACCCTGCTTAGCTTCCGAGATCAGACGAGATCGGGCGTTTTCAGGGTGGTGTGGCCGTAAGCGAAGAAAGCCGCAGCCAAAGACGTTTAAATAGTTGCCGTCATGGCAAGCCCTCCTAACATTCAATAGCCTCGCTCCACTATCCGTAATTGCATTTCAGTTATCGACAAACTCATTTGAATTGGGCGAAATTACAATGTTACTAGTCAGAATGACAATTCAAGATAACTGCAATTTGAAACTGACGAGTAAGAAGGATGAATCAAGACATCTGAAAACATGCTTTCACTTGTCACAATAACTTTAAAGATATCCATAATGACATCACAAGTATGGCCATTCGAATCGTCGCACATACCGAATGATCAGCTATTTATGACGTCTGTAATTCCGTTTTGGCTAGTGAAAATGGTATTTT
>NW_026986230.1:0-5236 GCF_018555375.3 Anguilla rostrata
GAAAAGAACAGAAGAGCACACGTTATAATTCCAAGACGTTGGCAGGCTATAACCAAAAGTAGGCTACTGCGCCGCATAACATACAAGTTTGATTTGAAGTTATTATGAAAATAAATCGGGTTGCGCCTGCATATTTTTAAACATGGCGCCTGAAAATAGACACAAAAAAGTGCTGCGAGTACTCGACCAATCAGAAATGTTCAGCGCTGCAAGCTCCACCCAAAAGGTTCCTGTACTTTCGGAAAGTACTACCCCCCGAGCAGGAACCTTTTGGGGGGTAAAACAAATCCCGTGGAACTAAATTTAGACCCTAGTTCCTGCGGTGGAAACGCACTGAAGCCGCGTTTCCACCAAAATTACCCGGAACTTTCAGTCCCAGGAACTACTTTACCAGGAACTAAAAGGTTCCTTCAGCCAATGGTTGTCTGCGTTTCCACCGGGGTCTAAAGTACCGCGAAGATTAGGCAAATTAGCCCACTGACGTTGTCGTCGGTCCATCTGTCATATGATTTCTTCTGTAACCCATACTACCACCGAAGTAGCCTACATTCTTTTCTAATAACCGGGACAGCCCGGAGGGGTTTATTACACTTATAGGCTATACAACGGGTTACCAACAATGACTATATATAGCCGCGTTTCCACCAAAATTACCCGGAACTTTCAGTCCCAGGAACTACTTTACCAGGAACTAAAAGGTTCCTTCAGCCAATGGTTGTCTGCGTTTCCACCGGGGTCTAAAGTACCGCGAAGATTAGGCAAATTAGCCCACTGACGTTGTCGTCGGTCCATCTGTCATATGATATCTTCTGTAACCCCATACTACCACCGAAGTAGCCTACATTATTTTCTAATAACCGGGACAGCCCGGAGGGGTTTATTCCACATATATACAACGGGTTACCAACAATGACTATATATGGTTACTTTTGTACTTATTGATTTTCATATATCCTCTCAACAGCAGAAAACATGCACACGTTGTAAACAATTTGCTGTTTTATTACTTTCTCGTCGTCAATTCCATATAGGCTAATCGCAAAATGACAAGAATAGAACGAAAACTCGGACTTGCGTGAAAATGTAAATTAGTAGTGGTACAGCCACCGTTTGCTTTCCTTCGAAGTTACTGCTAGCCGAGCAGCGAAGTGTGCCCTCCAGATGCGAACCATGCACCATAAATGAGTCCATAGTCTTCCTGGTCTTTTCGTGGAATTGAAAAATGGCAGTAAAATTGAGTAAAATTACGGCAGTCTGAAAAAGCTAAAGGGAAGATTACTAGAATTAACCTGTTATTTTACCCGGATAAAAAGTGCGGAAGGTGATTTCCAGTTTGCTTGTACTGTATCACCAATGTTAATTATGCAGAACTACCGCACACCTCACATAACTGTATCAAACGTTTTGAGTCAATTACAACGGGCTAACAAGAAAATCCGGAAGAAAATATTCAGCAACCGAATTAATCCGTTTGAATGTTTTGGTAGCCTACGTAATATGCTGTCCCAGCACGAATGCTTAGCATTTTATAAAACGAATACTAAAGCAAGAAAGAACAGAAGAGCACACGTTATAATTCCAAGACGTTGACAGGCTATAACCAAAAGTAGGCTACTGCGCCGCATAACATACAAGTTTGATTTGAAGTTATTATGAAAATAAATTGGTTTGCCGCTGCATATTTTCAAACATGGCGGGTAATGGCGGAAAATAAATACAACACAAATGCTACGAGTACTCGACCAATCAGAAATGTTCAGCGCTGCAAGCTCCACCCAAAAGGTTCCTGTACTTTCGGAAAGTACTACCCCCCGAGCAGGAACGTTTTGGGGGGTAAAACAAAGCCCCCAGAACCAAATTTAGACCCTAGTTCCTGCGGTGGAAACGCACTGAGTTCCTCAAAAGGTTCCTAGTTCCGGGGTATAGTTCCTGCGGTGGAAACGCGGCTTATGGTTACTTTTGTATTTATTGATTCTCATATATCCTCTCAAACACATTCATTAACAGCAGAAAACATGCACACGTTGTAAACAATTTGCTGTTTTATTACTTTCTCGTCGTCAATTCCATATAGGCTAATCGCAAAATGACAAGAATAGAACGAAAACTCGGACTTGCGTGAAAATGTAAATTAGTAGTGGTACAGCCACCGTTTGCTTTCCTTCGAAGTTACTGCTAGCCGAGCAGCGAAGTGTGCCCTCCAGATGCGAACCATGCACCATAAATGAGTCCATAGTCTTCCTGGTCTTTTCGTGGAATTGAAAAATGGCAGTAAAATTGAGTAAAATTACGGCAGTCTGAAAAAGCTAAAGCGAAGATTACTAGAATTAACCTGTTATTTTACCCGGATAAAAAGTGCGGAAGGTGATTTCCAGTTTGCTTGTACTGTATCACCAATGTTAATTATGCAGAACTACCGCATACCTCACATAACTGTATCAAACGATTTGAGTCAATTACAACGGGCTAACAAAGAAAATCCGGAAGAAAATATTCAGCAACCGAATTAATCCGTTTGAATATTTTGGTAGCCTACGTAATATGCTGTCCCAGCACGAATGCTTAGCATTTTATAAAACGAATACTAAAGCAAGAAAAGAACAGAAGAGCACACGTTATAGCCTAATTCCAAGACGTTGACAGGTTATAACCAAAAGTAGGCTACTGCGCCGCATAACATACAAGTTTGATTTGAAGTTATTATGAAAATAAATTGGTTTGCCGCTGCATATTTTCAAACATGGCGGGTAATGGCGGAAAATAAATACAACACAAATGCTACGAGTACTCGACCAATCAGAAATGTTCAGCGCTGCAAGCTCCACCCAAAAGGTTCCTGTACTTTCGGAAAGTACTACCCCCCGAGCAGGAACGTTTTGGGGGGTAAAACAAAGCCCCCAGAACTAAATTTAGACCCTAGTTCCTGCGGTGGAAACGCACTGAGTTCCTCAAAAGGTTCCTAGTTCCGGGGTATAGTTCCTGCGGTGGAAACGCGGCTTGAGTTCCTTAAAAGGTTCCTAGTTCCGGGGTATAGTTCCTGCGGTGGAAACGCGGCTTATCAAACGTTTTGAGTCAATTACAACGGGCTAACAAAGAAAATCCAGAAGAAAATATTCAGCAACCGAATTAATCCGTTTGAATGTTTTGGTACGTAATATGCTGTCCCAGCACGAATGCTTTTTATAAAAAAAATTTATAAAACGAATACTAAAGCAAGAAAAGAACAGAAGAGCACACGTTATAATTCCAAGATGTTGGCAGGCTATAACCATTTGAAGTTATGAAAATAGTTCCTCAAAAGGTTTCTAGTTCCGGGGTAAAGTTCCTGCGGTGGAAACGCGGCTATAGCGGCATGGGAACTCGGTCTGAGAAACCGGGCCAGTATGGGAGGAATTTCCTTTATGTCGCGGCCTATTTAAAGGAAACTTAAATAGGCCACGACACAGACGAGACACAGGAGGGCACAATGAACAATCAGGCCACAGAGAGGGAAGGGAAAACGAGACAACCAGCAAACAATAATTGGATAATAGAAAACAATAATACAATTAAGCAGGACACAAAACAGAAGTGCCGCCATCTGGTGGCCCAACAAGGAAAGACAGAGGGAAAACACAGAACCCTGACAAAGATATTGTTTTGTCTGATGAAATATATTGTATTAAGCCGCGTTTCCACCGCAGGAACTATACCCCGGAACTAGGAACCTTTTGAGGAACTCAGTGCGTTTCCACCGCAGGAACTAGGGTCTAAATTTAGTTCTGGGGGCTTTGTTTTACCCCCCAAAACGTTCCTGCTCGGGGGGTAGTACTTTCCGAAAGTACAGGAACCTTTTGGGTGGAGCTTGCAGCGCTGAACATTTCTGATTGGTCGAGTACTCGTAGCATTTGTGTTGTATTTATTTTCCGCCATTACCCGCCATGTTTGAAAATATGCAGCGGCAAACCAATTTATTTTCATAATAACTTCAAATCAAACTTGTATGTTATGCGGCGCAGTAGCCTACTTTTGGTTATAGCCTGTCAGCGTCTTGGAATTATAACGTGTGCTCTTCTGTTCTTTTCTTGCTTTAGTATTCGTTTTATAAAATGCTAGGCATTCGTGCTGGGACAGCATATTACGTAGGCTACCAAAACATTCAAACGGATTAATTCGGTTGCTGAATGTTTTCTTCCGGATTTTCTTTGTTAGCCCGTTGTAATTGACTCAAAACGTTTGATACAGTTATGTGAGGTATGCGGTAGTTTGCATAATTAACATTGGTGATACAGTACAAGCAAACTGGAAATCACCTTCCGCACTTTTTATCCGGGTAAAATAACAGGTTAATTCTAGTAATCTTCCCTTTAGCTTTTTCAGACTGCCGTAATTTTACTCAATTTTACTGCCATTTTTCAATTCCACGAAAAGACCAGGAAGACTATGGACTCATTTATGGTGCATGGTTCGCATCTGGAGGGCACACTTCGCTGCTCGGCTAGCAGTAACTTCGAAGGAAAGCAAACGGTGGCTGTACCACTACTAATTTACATTTTCACGCAAGTCCGAGTTTTCGTTCTATTCTTGTCATTTTGCGATTAGCCTATATGGAATTGACGACGAGAAAGTAATAAAACAGCAAATTGTTTACAACGTGTGCATGTTTTCTGCTGTTAATGAATGTGTTTGAGATATATGAAAATCAATAAATACAAAAGTAACCATATATAGTCATTGTTGGTAACCCGTTGTATATAAGTGGAATAAACCCCTCCGGGCTGTCCCGGTTATTAGAAAATAATGTAGGCTACTCGGTGGTAGTATGGGGTTACAGAGAAATCATATGACAGATGGACCGACGACAACGTCAGTGGGCTAATTGCCTAATCTTCGCGGTACTTTAGACCCCGGTGGGAAACGCAGACAACCATTGGCTGAAGGAACCTTTTAGTTCCTGGTAAAGTAGTGTCCTGGGACTGAAAGTCCGGGTAATTTTGGTGGAAACGCGGCTTTGGAGTAACATCATTACAATATACTGAACAAATGTAATACTATATTAATACACATACTTTACCTAACTTAGGTTAAAGGTGTATATTGTGGGTATTCCTCCAATCAGAATTCAGGGATCTGATTGGGTTTTAACTATTAATTTGATTAGTAGAAACTGTGAAAAGGGGAGGTTCATGACAAAGAGTGACAGTATCAAGACAGACTGTGTTATGTCTGATCTTGTTTGAAGCGCATCGGAGTGGGG
>NW_026986231.1:0-5133 GCF_018555375.3 Anguilla rostrata
CACTCTCCCTCTCGTGCAACTGGTCACCCGTGGAACTCTGATATTTTTCGGAGCACGCTCCCTCTCGTGCAACTGGTCCCCCGTGGCACTCTGATATTTTTCGGAGCACTCTCCCTCTCGTGCAACTGGTCCCCCGTGGCACTCTGATATTTTTCGGAGCACTCTCCCTCTCGTGCAACTGGTCACCCGTGGCACTTTGTCATTTTTCTAAGCTCGCTCTCTCCTCTCTCTCTCCTCTCTCTCTCTCTCTGGTCGCTCTCTCTCCTGCAACTGGTCACCCGCGGCACTCTGGTGTTTTTCGGAGCACTCTCCCTCTCGTGCAACTGGTCCCCCGTGGCACTCTGAAATTTTTCGGAGCACTCTCCCTCTCGTGCAACTGGTCACCCGTGGCACGCTGATATTTTTCGGAGCACTCTCCCTCTCGTGCAACTGGTCCCCCGTGACGCTCCGATATTTTTTGGAGCACTCTCCCTCTCGTGCAACTGGTCCCCCGTGGCGCTCCGATATTTTTCGGAGCACCCTCCCTCTCGTGCAACTGGTTACCCGTGGCATGCTGATATTTTTCGGAGCACGCTCCCTCTCGTGCAACTGGTCACCCGTGGCACTTTGTCATTTTTCTAAGCTCGCTCTCTCTCTCTCTTCTCTCTCTCCTTTCTCTCCTCTCTCTCATCGCTCCCTCTCCGTCTCCCTCCGCAACTGGTCCCCCGTGGCACTCTGAAATTTTTCGGAGCACTCTCCCTCTCGTGCAACTGGTCACCCGTGGCACGCTGATATTTTTCGGAGCACTCTCCCTCTCGTGCAACTGGTCCCCCGTGGCGCTCCGATATTTTTTGGAGCACTCTCCCTCTCGTGCAACTGGTCACCCGTGGCACGCTGATATTTTTCGGAGCACTCTCCCTCTCGTGCAACTGGTCCCCCGTGGCGCTCCGATATTTTTCGGAGCACTCTCCCTCTCGAGCAACTGGTCCCCCGTGGAACTCAGATATTTTTCGGAGCACGCTCCCTCTCGTGCAACTGGTCCCCCGAGGCACTCTGATATTTTTCGGAGCACTCTCTCTCGTGTGCAACTGGCCACCCGTGGCACTTTGTCATTTTTCTGAGCTCGCTCTCTGTCTCTCTCTATTGCTCTCTCTCGTGCAACTGGTCACCCGTGGCACTCTGGTGTTTTTCGGAGCACTCTCCCTCTCGTGCAACTGGTCCCCCGTGGCACTCTGATATATTTCGGAGCACTATCCCTCTCGTGCAACTGGTCCCCCGTGGAACTCTGACATTTTTTCGGAGCGCTCGCTCTCATGCACCTGGTCACCCGTGGCACTTTGTCATTTCTCTGAGCTCCATCTCTCTCTCTCTCTCTCTCTCTCTCTCTCTCTCCCTCTCGTGCAACTGGTCCCACGTGGAACTCTGATAATTTTCGGAGCACTGTCCCGCTCGTGCAACTGGCCCCCCGTGGCACTCTGATATTTTTCGGAGCACTCTCCCTCTCGTGCAACTGGTCACCCGTTGCACTTTGTCATTTTTCTGAGCGCTCACTCTCGCTCTCGTGCAACTGCTCACCCGTGGCACTCGGATATTTTTCGGAGTACGCTCCCTCTCGTGCAACTGGTCCCCCGTGGCACTCTGATATTTTTCGGAGCACTCTCCCTCTCGTGCAACTGGTCACACGTGGCACTTTGTCATTTTTCTGAGCTCACTCTCCCTCTCTCTCTATCGCTCTCTCTCGTGCAACTGGTCCCCCGTGGCACTCTGTTATTTTTTCGGAGCACTCTCCCTCTCATGCAACTGGTGCCCCGTGGCACTCTGATATTTTTCGGAGCACGCTCCCTCTCGTGCAACTGGTCCCCCGTGGCACTCTTATTTTTTCGGAGCACTCTCCCTCTCGTGGGCCTAGGGCCAGGGCAAGTTTTAGGCTTAGGGCTTGGGCTAGGGCTAGGCAAGGGCTAGGATTGGGTTAGGGCTAGGGCTAGGGCTAGGTGCTCGGGTTAGGGTTAGGGTTAGGTTAGGGCTAGGGCTAGGGCTAGGGTTAGGGATATGGATAGCCTTGGGTTAGGTTTAGGGTTAGGGTTAGGGTTAGGTTTAAGGATAGGCCTAGGGTTAGGGTTAGGGCTAGGGTTAAGGATATGCCTATGGTTAGGGTAAGGTTTAGGGCTAAAGCTAGAGTTAGGGTTAAGGATAGGCCTAGGGTTAGGGTTAGGGTTAAGGCTATGGCTAGGGTTAGGGTTAGGTTTAGGTTTAAGGATTGGCCTAGGTTAGGGCTAGGGCTGGGGCTCGGGTTAGGGTTAGGTTAGGGTTAAGGCTAGGGTTAGCGTTAGGGTTAGGTTTAAGGATTGGCCTAGGGTTAGGGTTAGGGCTAGGGCTAGGACTCGGGTTAGGGTTAGGGTTAGGGCTAGGGCTAGGGTTAGGGTTAGGGTTAGGGCTACCCTGATGGCTAGGGCTAGGGCTAGGGTTATGGTTAGGGATAGGGCTAGGGCTATGGCTCGGGTTAGGGTTGGGGTTAAGGATAGGGCAAGGGCTAGGGTTATATTTTGGGTTAGGGTTAGGGCTAGTGGTAGGGTTAGGGTTAGGCCACCCGTGGGTGAGTGTTAGGGTTAGGGTTAGGGCTAGGGCCAAGGTTTAGGTTAGGGTTAGGGCTAGGGCTAGGGTTAGGGTTAGGGTTTGGATAGGCCTTGGGTTAGGTTTAGGGTTAGGGTTAGGGTTAGGGTTAAGGATAGGCCTAGGGTTAGGGTTTGGGTTAAGGCTCGGGCTAGGGTTAGGGTTAGGGTTAGGGTTATGGCTATGGTTAGGGTTAGGGTTAGGGTTAGGCCATCTGTGGGTGAGGGTTATGGTTAGGGTTAGGGTTAGGGTTAGGGTTAGGGCTATGGTTAGGGTTAGGGTTAGGGCTATGGTTAGGGTTAGGGTTAGGGTTAGGGCTAGAGTTATGGTTAGGGTTAGGGTTACGGTTAGGGCTATGGTTAGGTTAGGGTTAGGGCTATGGTTAGGGTTAGGGCTAGGGTTAGGGTTAGGCCTAGGGTTAGGGTTAGGGTTATGGCTATGGTTAGGGTTAGGGCTATGGTTAGGGCTAGGGTTAAGGTTAGGCCTAGGGTTAGGGTTAGGGTTAGGCCATCTGTGGGTTAGGTTAGGGTTAGGGTTAGGGCTAGGGTTATGGTTAGGGTTAGGGTTAGGGTTAGGGTTAGGGTTAGGCCACCCGTTGATGAGGGTTAGGGTTAGGGCTTGCGCTAGGGGTAGGGTTAGGGTTAGTGTTAGGGCTAGGGTTAGGGTTAGTGATAGGGTTAGGGTTAGGGCTATGGTTAGGGTTAGGGTTTGGGTTAGGGTTAGGCCACCCATGAGTGAGGGTTAGGGTTAGGGTTAGGGCTATGGTTAGGGTTAGGGTTAGGGTTAGGGCTATGGTTAGGGTTAGTGTTAGGTTAGGCCACCCGTTGATGAGGTTCAGGTTAGGGCTTGCGCTAGGGTAGGGTTAGGGTTAGTGTTAGGGCTAGGGTTAGGGTTAGTGTTAGGGCTAGGGTTAGGTTAGTGATAGGGTTAGGGTTAGGGCTATGGTTAGGGTTAGGGTTTGGGTTAGGGTTAGGCCACCCATGAGTGAGGGTTAGGGTTAGGGTTAGGGCTATGGTTAGGTTTAGGATTAGGGTTAGGGCTATGGTTAGGGTTAGGGTTAGGGTTAGGCCTAGGGTTAGGGTTAGGGTTAGGGTTATGGCTAGGGTTAGGGTTAGGCCATCTGTGGGTGAGGGTTAGGGCTAGGGTTATGGTTAGGGTTAGGGTTAGGGTTAGGGCTATGGTTAGGGTTAGGGTTAATGTTAGGGTTAGGGTTAGGGCTATGGTTTGGGTTAGGGTTAATGTTAGGGTTAGGGTTAGGGTTAGGGTTAGGCCACCTGTGGATGAGGGTTAGGGCTATGGTTAGGGTTAGGGTTAGGCCATCTGTGGGTGAGGGTTAGGGTTAGGGCTATGGTTAGGGTTAGGGTCTGGGTTAGGGCTATGGTTAGGGTTAGGGTTAGGGTTAATGTTAGGGCTATGGTTAGGGTTAGGGTTAGGCCACCTGTGGGTGAGGGTTAGGGCTATGGTTAGGGTTAGGGTTAGGCCACCTGTGGGTGAGGGTTAGGGTTAGGGTTAGGGTTAGGCCTATGTTTAGGGTTAGGGTTAGGGTTAGGCCACCCCTGGTTGAGGGTTAGGGTTAGGCCTAGGGTTAGGGTTAGGTTAGGGCTATGGTTAGGGTTAGGGTTAGGCCACCTGTGGGTGAGGGTTAGGGTTAGGCCTAGGGTTATGGCTAGGGTTAGGGTTAGGGTTAGTGTTAGGGTTAGGTTGGGGTTAGGCTTAGGGTTAGGGTTAGGCCACCCGTGGGTGAAGGTTAGGGTTAGGGTTTAGGGCTAGGGTTAGGTTAGGGTTGGGGTTAGGGTTAGGGTTAGGCCACCCGTTTGTGAGGGTTAGGGTTAGGGTTAGGGCTAGGTTAGGGCTAGGGCTAGGGTTGGGGTTGGGGTTAGGGTTAGGTTAGGGTTAGGCCACCCGTGGGTGAGGGTTAGGGTTAGGGTTAGGCCACCCGTTTGTGAGGGTTAGGGTTAGGGTTAGGGCTAGGTTAGGGTTAGGGTTGGGTTAGGGTTAGGTGCCACCCGGGTGGAGGGTTAGGGTTAGGGTTAGGCCACCCGTTTGTGAGGGTTAGGGTTAGGGCTAGGTTAGGGTTGGGTTAGGGTTGGGGTTAGGGTTAGGCCACCCGTGGTGAGGGTTAGGGTTAGGGTTAGGGCTAGGGCTAGGGTTAGGGTTGGGGTTAGGGTTAGGTTGGGTTAGGCCACCCGTGGTGAGGGTTAGGGTTAGGGTTAGGTTAGGCCACCCGTTGTGAGGTGGTTAGGGTTAGGGTAGGTTAGGGTTAGGGTTAGGGTTGGGTTATAGGGTTAGGGTTAGGGTTAGGCCCCCGTGGGTGAGGGTTAGGGTTAGGGTTAGGGTTAGGGTTAGGCCACCCGTGGGTGAGGTTAGGTTAGGGTTAGGCCACCTGTTTTGTGAGGGTTAGGGTTAGGGTTAGTGGCTAGGGCTAGGGTTAGGGTTAGGTTAGGGTTAGGCCACCCGTGGGTGAGGTAGGTTAGGGTTAGGGTTGGCCACCGTTTGTGAGGGTTAGTTGGTTAGGGTTAGGCTAGGGTTAGGGTTAGGGTTAGG
>NW_026986233.1:0-14347 GCF_018555375.3 Anguilla rostrata
CTCCGAACCAACCGGGCCAGCCTACGTGCAGCGGAGAGGAAGTGGAGGAAATCCATGGCTCAATCTGACCTGTCTGCCTACCAGTCTCTGCTAGCTGCATTTTCTACTGCTGTAACCTCTGCTAAAATTAATTATTATCAAACAAAAATTCATAAATCTGCCTCTAACCCTCATCAACTGTTCTCCATTTTCTCCTCTCCCGTCAGCACTCCTCCTCCCCCACCTCAGTCCTCCCTTGCTGCAGATGACTTTGCGGTTTTCTTTGATGAGAAGATTGCAGACATCCGCAGCTCCTTCACGTCCACCGCCACCCTTCCCCACTCCCCCCTCTCTGTTCCCTCCCCTTGTTTCTTCACTTTCTCTCCCCTCACTGACTCTGATGTTTCCCAGCTCCTACTCTCCCACCGCCCTACCACCTGTGCTCTTGACTCTATCCCTTCCTCTCTCCTCCAGACTATCACACCTGACATCCACCTGTTTGTCACCTCCCTTGTGAACTCCTCCTTGTCTTCTGGATGTTTCCCCTCTTCCTTCAAGCTGGCCCACATCACCCCATTGCTGAAAAAGCCCACTCTGGATCCCTCTGTCATCCAGAACTACCGTCCTGTTTCCCTTCTGCCTTTTTTATCCAAAACAATTGAACGAGCTGCTTCTAACCAACTCTCTTCTTTTCTCTTGCTGAACAACCTCCTGGACCCCCACCAGTCCGGCTTCAGACCTGGCCACTCGACAGAGACCGCACTCCTCTCGGTCAGTGAGCCGCTTCATGCCGCACAAGCAACCTCCCATTCGTCCGTCCTGATCCTCCTAGACCTTTCTGCTGCCTTCGACACAGTCGACCACCCCATCCGCCTGTCCTCCCTGGCAGCTATGGGGATCTTTGGCACAGCACTAGACTGGATCCAGTCCTACCTCTCCGGTCACTCCTTCCAAGTCGCCTAGGCTGGTGCAGTATCGGCACCTTGCCCCCTTGCCACAGGAGTTCCCCAGGGCTCAGTCCTTGGTCCCCTCCTGGTCTCCCTGTACACCCAATCTCTTGGTCCTGTAATCTCTGCCTATGGTTTGTCTTATCATTGTTATGCCGATGACACCCAACTCTTTCTCTCTTTCCCCCCCTCTGACACACAGGTCTCCGTGCGCATCTCTGCTTGCCTGAGGGACATCCAGAGCTGGATGGATAACCACCATCTTAAGCTGAACCCAGCTAAGACAGAGATGATCTTCATTCCTGCTCCATCCTCTAACCTCCCTGACTTCTATTTCCTTAGGGGTCACCTTGGTGTCATCATCACCCACTGCCAAAAACCTCGGAGTGGTGATGGACAACAGACAGTCCCTCTCCCAGAACATCACGGTGGTGAGTCGAACGTGCAGGTTCTTCCTGTACAACATCCGGAGAATCTGTCCCTTCCTCACCACCTACGCAACCCAGCTCCTGGTTCAAGTGATGGTCCTGTCCCACCTGGACTACTGCAACTCGCTGCTGACTGGTCTGCCAGCATCTGCCATCAGACCCCTGCAGCTCATCCAGAATGCTGCAGCTCGTTTGGTCTACAACCTCCCCAGACATTCCCATGTCACCCCCCCGCTCACTGACCTCCACTGGCTGCCTGTTATGGCTCGCATCAAATTTAAGACTTTTGTGCTTGCATACCAGGCGGCTAAGGGGTGAGCACCAGGATACATCCAGAGGATCATCAGACCCTACACACCAGCCAGACCTCTCCGTTCTGCCACCTCTGGACGCTTGGCACCTCCCCCTCTTCATGTCTGTACTTCCCGTTCGCTTCTGCTGTCCTGGCCCCTCGCTGGTGGAATGACCTTCCCGTGGTGGTCAGAACAGCAGAGAATCTGACAACCTTCAAGCGCAGACTAAAGACTCATCTCTTCAGGCTGCACCTCTCCCCACCCCTCCCTAGCCTCTAGTTTAGCTCTGCTCTATTTACCTCAATGTACCTAGTTAGGCTAACGCAATCTCGTTAGTTTTGTATTTGGTAGGATTGTTTTGTTTGATTCTGATTAGGCAAATGTGATTTCAGTGCTAGTTTTGTACTTGGCAGGATTGTTTTGTTTATTTGCTCAACAGGTTACCCTACAGGGTTGGAGTCCTGATCTATGTGGTCACTTCTGGCACTGTGATCTTTACTTCACTCTAGTGTGTTTTTCTGCACCTCTGCACTTTGAACTGATGCACTTGTTGTACGTTGCTCTGGATAAGAGCGTCTGCTAAATGCCTGTAATGTAATGTAATAATGTAAAGCCTGGGTCACTCGGGATATGTGTTCAATTAACACCCCCCCCCCCCCCCCCACAGCACCCTCCTCCCCACATATCCCTTCAACAGCGCCGAGCAGGCCTCAGGACTGGTTCAGGCCACAGGACGGTGCGTTTGGAGGGGAAGAAAAAAGACAAGAGCAGGTCAGTCAAAAGTCAACAGATGAGGTGATTTGTATCCCCAAAGATAAATTCAATTAGGTTCAGTTTTATTTGTATAGCGCTTTATTAAGAGAACTGTCACAAAGACACTTTACAGAGTAGCAAGGCAAAAAGAGCAAACAGAGCAAACGCCAGGCCTGAACCCCCAAACAGCAAGTACACGAGGTAAAAAAAACTCACAGTGGGGAGAAAACCCTCAAACGGTGGCAAGAAAAAAACTCCCCAATGGGAAGAAATCTCGAGAGGAACACGTCTATAGAGGGGGAGCCCATCCTGCACTGGCCAGCTTGGTGTAAAGTAGCAGACAGCAAATAAAATGGGTTGAGCAGGTTACAGCTGAGGTGAAAGGTAATAGGAAGACCAAATGGTAAAGAATGGGGAATGTTTGAAGGATGCGACAGAAAATGATGTTGATAGGTCCTCGGTGTGAATGCAGACGTAGACCCTGATGTAATGAAAGACGTGCGATTGGCTTGGAGGAAGGGTCTATATAAGATATAAATGGCTTAAAGTGAAAGAGTGGAGACGTTGCTAAGTGTGCAGTTTACAGAAGTTTTTTTATGTGGTGTTTATTTCCTTCTAGCTTAGATTTTTCCTACACATACATATACATGTAGATTTTGGGGCAAAGATTTTCTTAGTTAAACATATTTGACTATGTTCTTAATGCTCTTTTCTTTTTGTTTTTAGGGTCTATATTCTTGGGGACTAAATTTACTCCCGGAATAAAGCCTCTTCCCTTCAGGTGAGAAACAGAAGGGATTTTATCTTTTAAGACTGTGTTAATCCTTGCTTTGATATTGTTTTCTTGTAACATGCTTAGCTGAAATCTAACTGTGTGGGAGAGGGGCACATATAACCTGTGTCGCATATTTATACATACCAAGCTTTGAATGTGTGAACAGTGTGCTCAGATAAACATGTTCTCCTTTTTCTAATCAAAATACTTGGGTCTTTGCGAATAAATGCTGATTCAGTTTTTAAAGGCACATGTGTGTGTTTACCATTAAATACACTGATTCAGCTTTTAAAGGCATATGTGTGTATACCATTAAATACACTGATTCAGCTTTTAAAGGCATGTGTGTGTATACCATTAAATACGCTGATTGAGCTTTTAAAGTCATATGTGTGTATAGGGGAGAGCAGCGAAGTAATTAACAGTTTTATTATTTTGGCTCAATTCTAAAAATATTTCTAGAGACTGACAAATCATTTTTAATACAAACAACCTACCTTTGCTATGAATACACACCGCAATTAAATTTCTGGGACATACCCTTCACTAGCAATCTAACAGAAAGTACCAAGAGTGAAATGTTACATTCAACCCCGAGGTTGGGGATAAAAACTAATGCGGCGTGGGGTACACCCATCAGTGTTAATAGCTTTAAAAGTTAACACAAAGTAAGGAAATCCAATACAATTCCATGTTGTATGATACAAACACTCTTTAATTAATTTTTTGATTACAAATATGTTTTTTGTGGCCTACCTACACTTTGTCGGTGAAAATTGGGATGGCAGGTATAAGTGTGTGTTCGTAAATGTGAATATAACATGCTGCGAGGGAAATGTCCCCATGGGGATAAAGAAGTTCTCTATGTATGTATGTACAATATGTATTTTACATGCAATATTTATTGTACGTAGCAAATAAACAATAACTTGTACATGTACTCAAATTCAGTTCAGAAGCAAGTATAAACATGTTTTCTGGAGAAATATGCTTCCTGTAGTTACTCAGCAGCACTTTTGTACATGAATTTCAATGTGTTCCATGAGGCAATTCGAAATATTTGACTCTTTGATCTGACACAAAGTTTGACATTGTGAAATGGTAAGGTTACAAAACACAGGGCCAAGTGACTTGAAAGAATTGAGGAAATATTGGGTAACATTGCTTTGGAATACATCTTATTTCATTTCGGTGAGGCAAGATAGCCTATATTGTTTGTAGTACCATAACTTTTTTGATATCAATACTTTTAATGGCAGGCCTAGACTGGTCTTGTATGTGTGAGTAACTTTTTGTACGTTGAAAACGTGTTTTTTATGAGATCTATGTATACCAAGACTGTACATTATTCTCTGGTTCCCGTCTAATGTCTGTTTGATCCAAACAGCTGTATCACTCGATGTCACGTCACCACGTTGCCTAAAGTTGAAGTTGAGTTAAATAAATGTATTAAGATCCAGTTTGAGTTTTACAAATCCAATCAGTTGGTTAATTTATAGTCGACTGACAACAGGGTTACACCCCGCGGGGGGGGGGGGGGGTGTCTGCACTTTTGCCGGGCTAGCAATCCCAGGAAGCAATCTGTTGGTCACTAAACGACTGTTGACAATTACGATTTCATTGGATTCCTTGACATACACACACAACACAGTAGCCAAAAAACACTTACGGTAAAAAAAAAAAAAAATTAAAAAAATAAATAAATAAATAAATAAATAAATAATAAAAATTCACTTGCATATAGCCAAAACAGACTTTAGGCTATATCTCCCAAAATATTTATTGAACTCTCTCGCTGTTCCTTGGAGAGATGGTTCAAGCTGGATGCATCTACGTAAAAAGTCTGTGTTACATTTTACCCCGTGTTAGGTTTCACCCTGGGGGGACACGGGGGACACGGTGGCATAGTGGTTAGCACTGTCGTCTCACAGCAAGAAGGTTGTGAGTTAGAGTCTCGGCTTGGGGCCTTTCTGTGCGGAGTTTGCATGTTCTCCCCGTGTTTGTGTGGGTTTACTCCGGGTACTCCGGTTTCCTCCCACACTCAAAGACATGCATGTTAGGTGCTCTTGACTAAGGCACTTGCCTCAAAACTGGAGTTGATCATGACCATCATCGTGTGAAGTAGCGTTAAACTGGGAAAGGGGGGTATTATCCGCCCAAAATGATCTCTTCCTTACCCGGCACGTAAATAATAAGTGAAGATTAAAACTAAAACATTTCATGTGTATTTTTTTTATTTTAGTTTGTTTAATGTCGGGTTTGCTAGTTTCCGTTTAGTTTTAGTTTTTTCAAAAACTAAAAAAAAAAAGTTTTTTTTTTCAGCTCACAATAGGGTTTTTTTTAAACATATGATTTTCATCTTAGTTTTGGTTTAGGTTTTAGTTTCCGATAATAACCTTGACTTCCAGATGTGGCCAATGTCAAGTGATAAGGAGGAGGATATGCCTAAGGGAGACAAAATACGGAAAAGGCTGGTTCACAAGTTGAAATAAGGACACTGGGAAAATTGTACCTGAAGGATGATAAAGAAAAACGGACACAGTTAACGCGAGCAGTCAACTCTGGCGCATATTTTATTCCGCTTTGGCCGCGAACTGGCCTAGAGGCCGATCGAAGCTTCTGGTTTTTTTTTTTGGTTTTTTTTTTGGCATGTTGTGTTTACCAGTGGACCTCTTATGCTGTTCGATCAGAATTCCAGATCGAATTGACATATTCCAGCCCAATCATTTCCATCTAGTCATTTTCCTTGTTATAGAAGACAGAACCATTATGTAATAATAATAATAACAATAATAATAATAATAAGCTTTATTTATATAGCACCTTTCATACATAAAATGTAGCTCAAAGTGCTTTACATTCAGCACTAAGATCAAAGCAATTACAAAGAATTGAAAAGATAAAAATACAGAAATAAAATGTAAAAAATAAAATAAAATGCAGACAAAGAAATCAGTAAAAACAAAAATAAGAACATGATAAAAACATGGAATATAATTTTTAAAAAGTAATAAAAATAATAAAAACAGCGCTACTAAATATAAGCTAGACTAAAAAGGTATGTTTTCAGTTGCTGTTTAAAAATGTCCACAGAGCTAGCCTTTCTGATATGAATTGGCAGGGTGTTCCATGTTTAGGGGCATAAGGATTAAAAGCAGCATCCCCGATTATCTTTTGTGAACTATTGGAAACAATTAATAAACCAGCTGCAGATTACCTTAGGACTTGTGAAGGGACATAAAACAGCAGGGAATCTGAAAAGTAAGAAGGTGCTAAACCATTAAGAGCTTTGTATACAAGTAAAAGGATTTTAAAATCAGTTCTAAAAGATACAGGGAGCCAGTGCAGTGTAGCTAAAACAGGAGTAATATGCTCTCTCTTCCTTGTTTTTGTTAAAAGTCTAGCAGCAGAGTTCTGAATTAGTTGTAATCTTTCAATTGACCTTTTTGGAAGACCAGTAAAAGAGCATTACAATAGTCCAACCAACCTGAAATAAATGCATGGACTAACTTCTCAGAATCCTGTCTTGATAGAAATGGACGTTCCTTGGCAATGTTTCTTAGATGGAAGAAAGCACTCTTGGTTACCTTGTTGATGTGAGGTTTAAAACTTAGAGCACTCTTGGTCACCTTGGGCTTGTTACTTCTGTTACCCAGGCTTGTTACTTCTGTTTTAACCTGGGGAGCCAAATTTCCTAACCTATGAAAGAGTGCATCCCTTTTGGCTTTGGGGCCAACTAAAAGTATTTCTGTCTTGTCTTGATTTAATTTTAAGAAATTATTGCTCATCCATTGATTCAATGCAGACAGACAGGTAGTCAGGGAGAATAATGCGTTCGGATCATTTGGCTCAACTGCAATGTATAATTGTGTGTCATCAGCATAGCTGTGGAAATTAACATTGTGCTGTCTGATGACATGACATAAAGGAAGCATATATAATGAAAAAAGAAGGGGACCAAGGCTGCTCTCTTGTGCAACACCAAAAGATATGTCACATTTTTCTGACACGTGATCTCCAAGATTAATATAACATTGTCTCCCTGTAATATATATTCGGAACTAGTTAAGAGCGCATTCGGAGAGATCAGCCCAGTTTTCAAGACGATCGATTAGGATATTGTGGTCAATCGTGTCAAAAGCTGCACTCAAATCTAAAAGAATAAGAACTGAAACCTTGTTAGCATCAGCACTAAGTCTAAGACTATTCACTATTTTTGTTAGAGCGATTCGATTTAAAACCTGACTGGAACTTCTCTAGAATACTGTTCTCATTTAGAAAGATGTTAAGTTGATTAAAGACTACCTTTTCAAGTATCTTGCTCATGAACGATAGGTTGGATATAGTTCTGTAGTTGCTTAAGACTAAAATTTGACTTCTTCAATAGGGGTTTCACAGCTGCAGTTTTGAAAGCGTTGGGAAAGATTCCAGTCTCCAGAGATGTGTTAATTATCTTTAGAGCAGGTGTGGAGACACTCCTAAAAACATTTTTAAAGAAAAAAAGTTGTAAAAAGTTTTGGACTCGCGTACTCATTAATATTTCATAGATTTCCTCAAACCGTCCTAGTTTTCATAACTTCGTTAGCTGGAGCGGTTTTTTTGGGTACTTTCCCCAGCTCGCGTCCTGAACCGAGCCTTATTGGGGGGAAACCAAGATTGAAAATGGAGAGCAAGCAACGTGATTGCGCAGTGTGAAATCGTTGCGATAAATTAACGTTAAAACAAAGAATATCGTGCTTGTTCATTATTCACCAATATGTCGGGACATTACTTTTTATCGTTGCCCGCACTCGAGCGATGTCGTCACGGGGGAAGGTTTACTCTATCCCCTTTCTGTCTCCCTGCCTTGCAATGATCAAATAACCCCGCACTGAGGTCAGAGATTACATATCCTGACATCTACAGCTAGACTATTTAATAGAATATCCAGGTTAAATAGGTGTCAGCTATAATATATAATATACTTACCTTAATATATAATATACCACGTTTTTATCTGTAATAAAGATACTTCGGTTTACTGCTTACAGGTTGCAGGGGGATACTCTTCCACATTTCTTCTTCTTTAGTTTTTTTATAACGATGATTGGCGAGGAAGAAACCGAAAATAAATCGGTGCTATGATATTTAGGAACACTGTGTTTACAAAAAGAAGAAGACCTGCCAACAACAGCGTGCCATCTTTGTTCACATAGACATCCACCCCTTTGGAGGGAGAGAACATAAAAAAGGACTCATCGACACTCATTAAATTCGCCCAAGGGCCGCCTGAATATTATGATAAAACTAAACATGAACGTAAACTCTCATTTAACTGCATGTGTGTCAGTTAGACCATCTGGATGGCAGTATCTGCTACGTACCCACAGTAAATTCAAATATCAGTGGTGGCTGTTACTTGAAATAATTTATGATAAATTGGGTAGCAGCATTGCTTTGGAATACGGCATGTTAAATTTGTGTGAGCTAAGATAGGCAATGTTGTTTCTTGTAACTTGCCTAATTTTGATATCAGTACTTTTAGTGGCAGCCCTAGATTTATTGACAATGCTTTGCATGTGTGAGTAACTTGCCATTTTTGTTCGTTGAAGACGTGCTTTTCTTCAGATATCATTTCATTGTGTACTGCGTTTGTTATGAGTAACTGAGAACAGTAATGCATATAATATATTTTTTTTTGGGGGGGGGGGGGGGGACTTTTCCCAAGGCACAGTGTGTGCCATACACTTTGCAGACCTGCATTGCTTCGTGATTTTTTAAACGAAAGATCATTGACTCGGTCTTTTCCATTTAATTTTATGCACATGCTGAATTGTGTGATTGTGGTCATTTATGTGCAAGAGGTTAACATCAGACTCAGAGGTCGCGTTAACATGGGATACATATATGTTTTAAAAAACAATTACTGAGACAAATGGGGCAGTGGACCGATTCAGACTACAACGGACTGGCACCGGGAGAAACTCAACAGAAATCCCCTTGAAAACGATGCTGTTCGATTTATAAATACTCTTTATAAATATCTAAGTTTGTCGGGTGTTTTCGCTGTGGGCAGTGTCGGGTCGTGGTACACTCCATTGATCATTCACTTTAGTTTTTGCGGTTTATAAAGCGCGAGTGATTCAGCATACAATAGCGGTTTTGCCTCCTGACAACAGTCTGTGTGCGCTGGTTTTACTAGAACTTCGCCGGAATCTTTCTGCAAGATGTCGCGTCCTCAACGTATGTTTGTACATGTGTAGGGGAGAGCGGGGTTGGTTGTCACTGGGCGGTGTCTGGTGATCTTGGGCTATTGCCTCACCATTCGGCAGAGCTTAATTTACTTTCGTTTTTCGGACAATATAAAAGCGCGAGTGAATTTCGGCTTGACCACAAGTGTGTGTCCGGGCTGGTTTCAATAACCCTTTGCCAATAGTTAGAATTTTTCTGCAGGATGACGCATCCTAGT
Source organism: Anguilla rostrata (assembly GCF_018555375.3). Lineage (NCBI taxonomy): Eukaryota > Metazoa > Chordata > Actinopteri > Anguilliformes > Anguillidae > Anguilla > Anguilla rostrata. The sequence goes on from NW_026986233.1 coordinate 9,624, forward strand.
AGCCTGAGAATTGTCCACACGTCAGACTTGGATTTCGGATTCGAAAAACCGGACCCAGAAAAGCATCGAGGTAGGCTTGGAAGTGTGTATACATGTGTTGTGTAGAGTTTTGTGACAGAGGTGCATGATGTCTCTCCATGATCTTGCTACAATCACAGATTCCATTTAAATAAATTGTTCTGTTCCACAGTTAGGCTATATTTCCCAAAATATTTATTGAACTCTCTCGCTGTTCCTTGGAGAGATGGTTCAAGCTTGATGCATCTACGTAAAAAGTGTGTGTTACATTTCACCCCGTGTTAGGTTTCACCCTGGGGGGACACGCGGGACACGGTGGCATAGTGGTTAGCACTGTCGTCTCGCAGCAAGAAGGTTGTGGATTAGAATCTCGGCTTGGGGCCTTTCTGTGCGGAGTTTGCATGTTCTCCCCGTGTTCACACGGGTTTACTCCGGGTACTCCGGTTTCCTCCCACACTCAAGGACATGCATGTTAGGTGTGCTCCTGCAGTTGCCCTTGACCAAGGCACTTGCCTCAAAACTGGAGCTGGTCCCCGGGCGCTGCACTGTGGCTGCCCACTGCTCCTAGGTAACTAAGGATGGGTCAAATGCAGAGGACAAATTACCCCACAGAGTTCAATAAAGTATGTCATATCTTAAACAAAGCAGAGAGGACGGAGAAGTGAGGTTTGCCCAGTGAGGCGGGCACTGGGCGGGGCTGGCGTGTAGAAGTCTTAGAGTCAGAGATGACGCCAGATTGGACCGGGACCTCATCTTTATATAGTCCTGCAAACCCTTCAGCTCTGTAAGCACAGGGCCCCCCAACACCATGCAAACCCTTCAGCTCTGTAAGCACAGGGCCCCCGCACAGGGCCCCCCAACACCATGCAAACCCTTCAGCTCTGTAAGCACAGGGCCCCCCAACACCATGCAAACCCTTCAGCTCTGTAAGCACAGGGCCCCCGAACACCATGTTCTATGTTGGGATGCTGGGAGAACAGCTGTCTAGGCAGAAAGCTTTTTGCCAGAAAGTGAGCATTGCTTAGCAGTGGTGGAAAATCCCCGCCCCTACCCTATCTGGTTTATCTGATTGTTATGGCCAATGTTACAGGTTTAGAACACATATTGTGATCATGACCATCATCGTGTGAAGTACGTTAAACTGGGAAAGGGGGTATTATTCTCCCAAAATGATCTCTTCCTTACGCGGCACGTAAATAATAAGTGAAGATTAAAACTAACACATTTCATGTGTATTTTTTTAATTTTCGTTTGTTTTAATGTCGGGTTTGCTAGTTTCCGTTTAGTTTTAGTTTTTTTTTGTTTTTTTTTTCAGCTCACAATAGGGTTTTTTTTAAAACATATGATTTTCATCTTAGTTTTGGTTTCGGTTTTAGTTTCCGATAATAACCTTGACTTCCAGATGTGGCCAATGTCAAGTGATAAGGAGGAGGATATGCCTAAGGGAGACAAAATACGATAAAGGCTGGTTCACAAGTTGAAATAAGGACACTGGGAAAATTGTACCTGAAGGATGATAAAGAAAAACGGACACAGTTAACGTGAGCAGTCAACTCTAGCGCATATTTTATTCCGCTTTGGCCGCGAACTGGCCCAGAGGCCGATCGAAGCTTCTGTTTTTTTTTGTTTTTTTTTTTGGCATGTTGTGGTTACCAGTGGACCTCTTATGCTGTTCGATCAGAATTCCAGATCGAATTGACATATTCCAGCCCAATCATTTCCATCTAGTCATTTTCCTTGTTATAGAAGACAGAACCATTAGGTAATAATAATAATAACAATAACAATAATAATAATAAGCTTTATTTATATAGCACCTTTCATACACAAAATGTAGCTCAACGTGCTTTACATTCAGCACTAAGATCAAAGCAATTACAAAGCAATTACAGAAATACAGAAATAAAATGTAAAAAATAAAATAAAATGCAGACAAAGAAATCAGTAAAAACAAAAATAAAAACATGGAATATAATTTTAAAAAGTAATAAAAATAATAAAAACAGTGCTACTAGATATAAGCTAGACTGAAAAGGTATGTTTTCAGTTGCCGTTTAAAAATGTCCACAGAGCTAGCCTTTCTGATATGAATTGGCAGGGTGTTCCATGTTTAGGGGCATAAGGATTAAAAGCAGCATCCCCGATTATCTTTTGTGAACTATTGGAAACAATTAATAAACCAGCTGCAGATGACCTTAGGGCTCGCGAAGGGACATAAAACAGCAGGGAATCTGAAATGTAAATTAAACCATTAAGAGCTGCGTATACAAGTGAAAGGATTTTAAAATTAATTCTAAAAGATACAGGGAGCCAGTGCAGTGTATCTAAAACAGGAGTAATATGCTCTCTCTTCCTTGTTTTTGTTAAAAGTCTAGCTGCAGAGTTCTGGATTAGTTGTAATCTTACAATTTACTTTTTTGGAACACCAGTAAAAAGAGCATTACAGTAGTCCAACCTACTTGAAATAAATGCATGGACTAACTTCTCAGAATCCTGTCTTGATAGAAATGGCCGTACCTTGGCAATGTTTCTTAGATGGAAGAAAGCAACTTTACCAAGGCACAGTGTGTGCCATACACTTTGCAGACCTGCATTGCTTCGTGATTTTTTAAACTAAAGATCATTGACTCCGTCTCTTCAACTTAATTTTATGCACATGCTGAATTGTGTGATTGTGGTCATTTATGTGCAAGAGGTTAACATCAAACTCAGAGGTCGCGTTAACATGGGATACATATATGTTTTAAAAAACAATTACTGAGACAAATGGCGCAGTGGACCGATTCAGACTACAAGGGCTGGCACCGGGAGAATCCCAACAGAAATCCCCTTGAAAACAATGCTGTTCGACTGTTTTTTTAAATTATTTTTTTTGGTCTATATATCGTGTCCATCGTCGTGTGAAGTACTGCTCTGCAGAAGGGGGGGGGGGCGGTGAATTATCCGCCCCAAATTGTCTCTATAAACATTTAATTTTGGGTTGTCGCTGTGGGCAGTGTCGGGTCATGTTAAATTCCATTGATCATTCACTTCCCGTTTTTGCGTTTTATAAAGCGCGAGTGATTTAGGCTACAAGAACGACTTTGCCCCCTGACTACAGTCTGTGTGCGCTGGTTTTACTAAGACTTCGCCGGAATCTTTCTGCAGGATGTCGCGTCCTAAAGGTATGTTTGCACATGTGTAGGGGAGAGCGGGGTTGGTTGGCACACTTTTCACTCTGTTATATTTCTCAGGCGTGCCATATGTTAAAACAGTCTAACCAGTACCAACTGAAAGATTAAGATCTCAGCTAAAAAAACAGATACATTTAATGTTCACAAATGGTTCCTAAACTGATTTTATTCATGATTAAAGTCAAGTTGTGCACCCCAACACGGGGTCGGTTGGCACAAAGTTAAAATGCTATAGTTACAAAGAATGAAGTGACGCAGAAATAATTTGACCATTTAATTCAAATCAGAACCAGAACACATAAGCTGAAAGGCTAGCTTTTTAACCTCCCTGGGTGATAGGCCATAATAAATGTCGGCTGACTCGGACAGATACTCAACCAGCTCCCTTTCCAAATCTGGGGAAAATATTTGTCTGTTCCTGATGGAACCAACAGCTACACCTAGGTCCTTCTTGCCTTCAGTCTCATCCTGGCTGATCTTGTGGCAGTATCTGGTTAGTGTGTGGAATGGTATATTGAACTCCTTCGCTGTACTCCTGATACTTTTGTTTTGAGTCTTCACCTGTCTGACTGCCTCTAGCATAATGTGTGCTGGTGTGTTTCCTCTGTCTGTTTTTCTTGTTAAACGTAATGAATATTATATAATACTATTATATGTTTTATATTATTATGAATGATGCATTATATTTTTATCGGGATTGTAGGTTCATTGCTCATGAACATAAACTAATTATGTATTAAATATTGATTTTGTATTTGGAAACATTTTTAAACATTGAAAAATTTATTGTAGGGGTCAAAATGGTCTGAAAATTTTTCATATGTAAAACGCATAAAGTAATACATTTGTAACCAAATGGCTATACCGGGGTTGGATGCCAACCAACCCCACCCACATTAGAACACATCTCTGTACTAAAATGATGTTAGCCAGCTAGCATCGCTCACCACAGGCTTTCAAATTTCATATCAAAATATAGCTGATTCCTATCTTTATCAACTGAAATTAATACATTTTCTATATCTCTATCTAACACAGTTATATGATGTATTTAGTGGGGGGACCATTTTTTTTGTTTTGACACTGCAAAATTGAAAGGTTGTCCTCACCTCAACAGTTTGTGACCTTCAGATGTTTTGACAGAATGGATGTGTTCAGGTCAAGAAGGCAATCATTTTAATGTTAGATTTTTGTGGCAGCACCCTATAGTGGCCTGGAAATGAACTGTGTGCCAACCAACCCCGCTCTCCCCTACACATTTGTTGTGTAGAGTTTGGTGGTAGAGGTGCATGATTTCTCTCCGCGCTGCCATAGCCTAAATAAATTGTTTTCTTCCACAGCCGAATTCATGTCCGCCGGTGCAGGCCTATCGATATCAAGAACCATAGAAATGATTGACACGTTCGACAGACCAGGAAGTGCCACAGCCGAAGGTGTATATGCAGAAGCCGGCACCTATGCAGAAGAAGGCTTCACCGACAAGCCGATGCAGCGTATACCGAAAGCCGGAGTCTACGCCAGTGCGGGGGTGGG
>NW_026986234.1:0-10091 GCF_018555375.3 Anguilla rostrata
CGTACGCTGTGCCTCCTGCACGAGGGCTTGCGGTGGAATGTAAACACCGACCAGAATGAATGAAGCGAACTCGCGGGGGGAGTAGAAGGGTTTGCAGTTGATGAAAAAAGTTTCCAGAACAGTGCTGCATAATCACTGTAACATCTTTACACCAGCCACTGTTTGTATAAAAACAAATACCTCCACCTTTCATTTTGCCGGAGCGCTCTGTGTCGCGATCCGCTCTGAATAGCTGAAAGCCTGCCAGCTGCAGCGCAGAGTCCGGTATCGATCCACACAGCCAAGTTTCCGTGAAGCACAAAACGGAAGATGTTGAAAAGTCTCTGTTTTTATCCACCAGTAGCTGGAGTTCGTCCAGTTTATTGCACAGCGATCGCACGTTAGATAGAAATATTCCCGGTAACGGAGTGCGTAGACCGCGTCTGCGGAGACGCACGAGCGCACCGGCACGTTTCCCTCTCCTCCGGCGTTTCACTGCGTGAACAAGGTGAGCGTACCTTTGACAAAAGTGACCAGTAATTCCGCAGATGTGATGAGAATGTTCGGAAATAAATCCACAGGAGTTGTTACCCTGATATTCATGAGCTCTTCCCTGGTGAAAGAGTTCCGGATGCTATCGCAAAACACTGAATTTACAAACAAAACAAGGCAAACAATGCGCACCAACACACCGAGGCAGCCATCCGCGGCGCCATCTTGATCGACTATATGGAAAATACCTTGCTCATAATTCATGATTAATGGTTAAAGAGTGATAGAATATTTGATAAAATGAAACTGTACAGTTGAACATTTATAAAGTGTACTATTTGGTTTATTAGTAACACTTTTACACTTTTGAGGTTACAATGATGCCTTAAAGAAAAAAACTAAGATTGAGAAAAGTATTCAGTTGTTATAATAGCCTGTTGTCATACAGGCTGGGTTTTTTGGATACCTGAGAAGAAACCTGTGAACCTAGGATTCTCTCCCTGACGAGGGAGATGGCGAGCCGACCAGCTTGATCAACTTGATTCATCTTCATCCATTGAGGAAGAACCCCCTGATACCCCTTGTTTCTCCCAACCCCACTCTGTGTAATTTCTCAATCACAATCCTACCACACCAATTTTATTTGATACTTTATTTTTTGTAAAAAGGGTACACCCAACCACAATACTGACTTGAACTAACTAAATTGAACTTGACCAATTGAACTGAACCAGACTGAACAGAAGACATTCAGAACTGAATGGACAGTGAATACGTTACAACACTCAGGACATTGATATGAGACAAATGAATGTGTTTGAATGTGATAAGCTTTACATATTGTCGTTACGTTTTCTTTAATACAGTTCTAACCATTTTGCACTTACTTTCTGGCTCCGGTTGTTCATTGTGTCCATCCCTTCATTCATAACCTCTCCTTACGAACCTAGCTTTAAGATGCCATAGTTGTGCTACCCCCTACTCCAGTCCCCAGAAGGCAGTTCATCACTGTCAAGCTCCTTGAGATCCATAGCCCTTCACCATCACATTCCATCCATTCCATACTTGGCGTCATTTTGATGTCAATACTTTTGAGTAACTTGGCATTTTTGTTGTAAACGTGTTTATGAGATATCATTTCTTTTTGCAAAGAGTTTTATTATGAGAGTGAGAATGCGAAGTGACCCTGTAAGAAACGTTTGTGGATTATGGCTATCCTTGTGTGAATTTGTAACAGTCTGATGAGCGTGTACTGTTTAGCAGTTTTCGGTTTGCTATCTATGTAAAACAGTGGCTGGACCAAAGGGTGCGGTGGCGTATAAGTGTAAAACGTATCAGAGATGCTGTGAAATATGGCCAGTGTATGTACTCACGTCCATCCAACTGACAAAAGAATCAGCAAGCCCGTATAATTATAACTCTGCTAGGTCGCAACTTGTGTAGCCTTCCTGTCCTGCTCCGTTGTCTGTTATTTCGTGGAGAGCACTTTTAGTGTTTGTAAAGGTTTATAAGGCATTTTGATAGGCTTATCTGCAGGTAGGAATCCTCTTCGCTGGTTTGCTAAACTAGAACCCAAACATGATAGTGGAGAATAGGAGCAGACGCATATGTCCCAGCAGGTTTTGCATATGAGAAAATACAACAGTGTGAGAGAAATTAGGGTGAAATTATTAAATTTCGGAGTTGAAACAATATGTTTTTAGCAGAATGGGCATGTAGGTGAAAGTTGACATGATCACGGAGTATATGCTAAGTAAATGGAGTGACCATGAGCGAGCTTATATTCCTTATCGACGGTATATAACAGTCGCTATAAAGTGCAGCTGTTAAGTGGGGGGTTAAGTAACACGTGAAATCTATTGCACTGCTATGTTTTTTTCATGTTCCGTACTATACTGAATCATGTTTTTAAATGTAATTATTTTAATGGGTAGGTTGCGAACGTACATACATAGTAATTGTTTGTATGTGGCTGGATAGAGAACAGGGCGAGGTAACATGATGTAGAAATGTGGCGTTTGCTGATAAGAAGGTTTGTGAAAAAACAGTACCAAGTGAAGACAATGTAGTTATAGAATGGCACAGCTGTGAACTGGTGTAACCTTTTGATAAAAGTATTACATTTGCCATCATGAAATGCATATGGGTGGCCATGAGTTAGTTTTGGTAAAGAAAATATAGCGTAAGAGAACGTTAGTGTAAAGAGGAAATTATCTGCTGAGAACGAGGCGGGATTCAATCGTTCAACCGGAGGTTTACCAGCTCTGTCACTTTGTTAGGGCGCACATGACATAGATATGCAATGCGTGAAAATCATTAGCCAAACCTGTCCGTGGTTTTAAAGAAGAACACAGGCGAGTTAGCACAGAAGAGCTCCCGTTGACATCCATATGGCTTTGCAATATTGTAGCCGTTAACAATTGAACGTGCAGAGGTACGTCTATAATACAGTTTGGGAACGGCGGTTTAGATATGGTGCAAAAGCAATAATTGATGAAATATAGACAATTATTAGTGAGGGTAAAAGCAGGTTAAAGAACACATTCCTAGCTGGGCTTGAACTTCCACCCTGTGTTCCCAAACCTGTAACCTTACCCACTAGCCACAGGCGGGGGCTAGCTGTTTGTACTCAAATGTTTCAGAGTAAAAAGGTATGGGTATTTTGCGTGTGTTGCAAGTTTTTCATAGGTCGTGTAGGTGAAGATTTTGGCGGGTGTCTGTAAATGTCAATGGGAAGACATGTTTATTAGTGGATAGGCGCAGGAAAATAAGAATGAGAAGATGAAGAAGAAGAAGGAGAAAACGTAAAATCCCCTTAGTTTGTGGGCTTTATTGTGTGGACATGTGAAGGTGTTTATGACATCTGTCGTTGAAATGGGGTCAGAATGTACAGAATTTAATGTTTTTAATGGCTGAGTGTCTGTTGGCTGTTGTGGTTATTTCTGTGGGGACCCTGAAAAGTGCCAAACTCTCGTCGGTGCTGTATAGGTATGGGGCATGCCTCCACCAAGGCGTAACTTGGTGGGATGCATACCTACCATCCCAAACCTGTCAATTTTGTTTTCTTTTGTGATGGTCATATTTAGAAGCAGAAACAAATTTTGCTCAGAGGGGGTATACTCATTTGCAACATGGCTTTTTATAATGTTGGTTAAAAAAAACATGCTTTCCTGTTTAGCATTGCAGTATTGCAGTGTTGCTGAAACACTACATACTATCTTTTTTATTTGTAAAGCGTAAAGCTGGATTTCCATTTTTCAGAGAGGTGTACTCCTTCATGCATGTGCACTGTAACATTGCTGTGTCCCAAGCATGGTGCCCTAAAATTGGGGGATTGTGTATAAAAAGGGCTGTAATTCATACACTGTTCACCTGATATGCATGTAATACTTTTTTTTATTACAAATCTCAATTGTGGAGTACAGAGGCAAATCAATAAATGATGGGTCTTTGTCCCAAACATTATGGAGGGCACTGATATCCCTAATAATATTTAAATGCGTTTTAATTTCATATTGTTTGTTCTCTGCAGGTTTCTGCCTCTGCTGCTGACGTTGAGAGGTCCTTAACTTTGCCTGACAGTCCCTCGATTGATTGTTCTCGTTATGCATGTGTATGTTTAATTAAACTTTTCCTTGACCATGTGGCCACACCACAGGCCTTCCCTGCCTCACTGCTATGCTATGTGTCAACCCCATCCAACCTGTTCTCCTCTCCCTACAGAACTCGCCTCCGCAGGCGAGGACCCCGTGGCGACGGAACCTCTCCAAACTTTCGCTATCCCTCACTGACCCCCCTGTGACGACTTCACGGTGCGCAGGAGGGCTATGGAACTGCCAGTCTGCTACGCGGAAGGCTGACTTCATTTCAGCTACGCGTCCCCTCTTCTCCCTACATTTCCTTGCCCTCACTGAGACCTGGATCACACCAGGCAACACTGCAACCCCTGCAGCCCTCTCCTCCTCCCTTCTCCTTTCTCACGCCCTCCGCCCGTCTGGCCGTGGTGGGGGCACAGTTTGTCTGATCTCTCCCTCTTGGAAATTCTCTGTTCTCCCCCTTCCACCTCTCCATCTCTACCTTTGAATACCAACTCTGTCTCATCCACTATCCTGTTACTTTGTACATTGTTGTTATCTATCGCCCTCCAGGGCCCCTGGGAAGCTTCCTCGATGAGCTCACACCCTGCTCAGCTCCTTCCCAGAGAATGGTGTAAGGGGGATCAAACTGGACCCAGAAAGGCTGCATTTGAACGGGCCTGCAGGCTTGGACTCATCCTGTACTTCAAAGAACCCAAGCCGTGTGATAAAACAATAAGTTACTTGGCTTTCCTCGGATAAGCAGGCCATTTGCTCTCTGGAATGTTGCCATCCTGGACACATCTAGATAAGGGAACTAGTCTCTTTGTCTATGGTTGTGGGGGTATGTGTGTTTCGGCGCCATTAAGGGTAAAAAATCATCAGGCCTCTGGACAATGGTGGGGACTACGCTTGACAGTTTCCACAGTGCCGTTATGTGGGCCCTCTATCATTACACTTTTTATTTATTTTCTGGATCTGTACTCTAAACCATCTCTGTTTATCATATTTACAAACCCCGGAAACCCTTACAAACCATGCACGTGTTTTCATTATATTACTGTATTATGCCTTATTAATAAACATGGATTGCATGTAAAATGCTTCAACAAAAGGTATTTCATGACAACTGCACATAATATTACATCCCCTGGACATGTTTGGCATATTCATGAAATTCCAGAAATTGAATGAAAAATGTTTCATCCCCAATAAATTTAATGAACATATTTTAAATTGTATCCAATGCCACAGCGTTCGTTAAGAAGAACAATTTCTGGTGAATTATTTTTGAGTGTTTTGTTTTTCGGGAATTCAGATTATGGAGACTTTCGCTTATTTTTCCACCAACAGAACCTGCGGGAAAGCGCATTCCGGTGCCACGCTCCCACGGCTATCTATCTTGTAGGACATGTACCGCTTATACGTGTATTCAATTCACACCAGTTCTATTATAAGATGACCGCTTGGTCTATTAAAAGTTCTTTTTCTCGGAATTTTCTGGAGGAATGAGATAAGCGCGCTAATAGCATTATAATCTGTATTTAAAACGTGTGAACGCACCCACTGCTGCCGATTACGGTTATATTCTATCAACTTATTTTGTTTACATTTATCCAGTGCCACAGCGTTTCTTATGAAGACTGTGAAATATTTCTGTGTCGGGAATTCAGATTTATGAGATCGCTATTCGCCCAACGACTGCGAAGCGCATTCCGTGCCCACGCGTCTATCTAGAGGACTGTACCGCTTGGTAATTGTTCCAATTACACCAAGTTCGTTTTAGATGTACTGGCTAATAATATCATCTGTCTCGGGAATTGTATTGTTGCCTATTTATGAGCGCAACATGCCGATTACATATATGTCTACATATTTTGTTATTTATCCATGCAGCTGTTTATTTATTACATCGAGAGATGCATTTCGCCACAACTGCATGCGCATTACGGTTGTATTCCTGTACATTATACGTGTTTTTCCGTTAAATTGTAGCCTAATAGCCGACAAGACGTAATCATTACGTAGAATACGCACCATGTCCGTTAATTATTCTCTTGATGAAACTACCGAAACGGAATTTCTACAGTTTATGAGATGCTTACATTCATGTGTCCGGACATTACAGACACTAAAGCGCGTTATAGCGAATGTTCCGATGATGCTCCAACGCTTCAGTTCTTGGCGATGCGTCCATCTGAAGTTCCCGACCATGTAAACCTTCTTATACCGTGGTGGATCTTACAAAATTTTAAACTACCTGACGCAGCAGTTTTGGCGTTTTAGAATACAGGTAATGCTATTACGTCTCATGAATCCAAATTCCCGAGACAGATATAATTAGCCAGTATATCAAACGAACTTGGTGTAATTGGAAACACGTTATAAGCGGTACAAACGTCCTCCAGATAGATCGCGTGGGCACCGGAATGCGCTTCCGCAGTTCGTTGGGCTAATAGCGATCTCATAATCTGAATTCCCGACACAGAAATAATTAACCATTCTTCTATAATGAAACGCTGTGGCATTGGATACAATTTCACAAAAATAATTGATAGAATACTAACCTGTAATCGGCAGCAGTTGTGTGCGGTCACCCGTTTTATACAGAGTATAAACTATTAGCGACCTCATAAATCCAATTCCCGAGACAGATATTAAATTTGCCAGTACATCTAAAACGAACTTGGTGTAATTGGAGACAATTTACAAGCCCGGGACCGTCCTCCTGATAGATCGCGTGGGCACCGAATGCGCTTCGCAGTTCGTTGGGCGAATAGCGCTCTCATATTGAAAACCCCCACACGAAATAATTTCCGAATTCTTCTATAACGAACCCCCCCCTGTGGCCTGGATACAATTTAAACAAAATAATTGATGAAACTACCCTTAATCGGAGCAGTTGTGTGCGTCACCGTTTTAAATACAGAGTAAATGTATAGCGATCTCATAATCCAAATCCCGAGACAGATATAATTACCAGTACATCTAAAACAACTTGGTGTAATTGGAAACACGTTTAAGCGTCACTGTCCTCCAGATAGATCGCGTGGCACCGGAATGCGCTTCCGCAGTTCGTTGGGCGAATAGCGATCTCATAAATCTGAATTCCCGACACAGAAATAATTAACACATTCTTCTATAACGAACGCTGTGGCATTGGATACAATTTAAATATGTTCATTAAATTTGTTGGTATGAAACATTTTTCATTCAATTTCTGGAATTTTCCTGAATATGCCAAACATGTCCCGGGGATGTAATATTATGGTGCATTGTCATGAAATACCTTTTGTTGAAGCATTTTACATGCACCAGTTTTATTACATAAAGGGATAATACGTAATATAAAGAAAACACGTGCAGGTTGTAAGTTTTCCGGGGTTTGGGAAATATATAAACAGGTTTGGGTTTAGAGTCAGATCCAAAAATAAATAAAGTGTAATGATAGAGGGCCCCATAACGGCACTGTGGAAAATGTCAAGCGTATTTTCCCCACCATTTGTCCCGAGGCCTGATGACTTTTTACCCTTAATGGCCCGAACCACATACCCCCACAACCATAGACAAAGAGACTAGTTCCCCTTATCTTAGATGTTTTCCGATGGCAACATTCCAGAGAGCCAATGGCCTCTTATCCCGATGAATTTCCAAATAACTTATTGTTTTATCCACGGCTTGGGTTCTTTTAAGTAAAAAGGATGGTCCCAGCCTGCAGGCCCGTTCAAATGCCGCCTTTTCTGGTCCCAGTTTGACTCCCCTTTACCCCTTCCTGGGAAGGACTGAGCAGGGTGTTGAGCTCTCGGGGGAAGCTTCCCAGGGGCCCTGGAGGGGGATAGATAACCACCCAAAGTACAAGTTTTAAAAAGGGGTAGGTATTGAGACAGAGTGGTATTCAAAGGTAGAGAGGAGAGGTGAGAAAAAGGGGGGGAAAAAGAAAAATTTCCAGAGGGAGAGACAGCAAACCTGGCCCCCACCCGGCCAGACGGGCGGGGGGCGTGAGAAAAGGAGAAGGAGGGGGAGGGCTGCAGGGGTTGCAGTTTTGCCTGGTGTGATCCGGTCTCGTGAGGCAATGTTATTTTCTCATATGCAAACCTGCTGGGACATATGCGTCTGCTCCTATTCTCCACTATCATGTTTTCCGGTTCTAGTTTAGCAAAACAGCGAAGAGGATTCCTACCTGCAGATAAGCCTATCAAAATGCCTTATAAACCTTACAAACACTAAAAGTGCATCTCCACGAAATAACAGACAACGGAGCAGGACAGAAGGCTACACAAGTTGCGACCTAGAGAGTTATAATTCTACGGGCTTGCTGATTCTTTTGTCAGTTGGATGGACGTGAGTACATACACTGGCCATATTTCACATGCATCTCTGATACGTTTTACACTTATACGCCACCGCACCCTTTGTCACAGCCACTGTTTTACATAGATAGCAAACCGAAACTGCTAAACAGTACACGCTCATCAGACTGTACAAATTCACACAAGGATAGCCATAATCCACAAACGTTTCTTACAGGGTCACTTCGCATTTCTCACTCTCATAATAAAACTCTTTGCAAAAAGAAATGATATCTCATAAACACGTTTACAACAAAAATGCCAAGTTACTCAAAAGTATTGACATCAAAATGACGCCAGTTATGGGGGGGGGGGGGGGGGGGGGGGGGGGGGGGGGGGGGGGGGGGGGGGGGGGGGGGGGGGGGGGGGGGGGGGGGGGGGGGGGGGGGGGGGGGGGGGGGGGGGGGGGGGGGGGGGGGGGGGGGGGGGGGGGGGGGGGGGGGGGGGGGGGGGGGGGGGGGGGGGGGGGGGGGGGGGGGGGGGGGGGGGGGGGGGGGGGGGGGGGGGGGGGGGGGCCCCCCCCCCCCCCCCCCCCCCCCCCCCCCCCCCCCCCCCCCCCCCCCCCCCCCCCCCCCCCCCCCCCCCCCCCCCCCCCCCCCCCCCCCCCCCCCCCCCCCCCCCCCCCCCCCCCCCCCCCCCCCCCCCCCCCCCCCCCCCCCCCCCCCCCCCCCCCCCCCCCCCCCCCCCCCCCCCCCCCCCCCCCCCCCCCCCCCCCCCGTTCTGGAAACTTTTTTCATCAACTGCAAACCCTTCTACTCCCCCCGCGAGTTCGCTTCATTCATTCTGGTCGGTGTTTACATTCCACCGCAAGCCCTCGTGCAGGAGGCACAGCGTACGCTCGCCGACCAGATACTGTGTGTGGAGCGGACAAACCCGGACTCTTTCGTTATCGTCCTCGGCGACTTTAACAAAGGGAATCTCAGCCACGAACTGCCTAAATACCACCAGTTGATTAAATGCCCGACCAGAGAGAACACTTTAGATCACTGCTACAGTACAATCAACCGTGCCTATCACGCCGTCCCCCGCGCTGCACTGGGACACTCTGACCACATCATAGTCCACCTGATTCGTGCATACAGGCAGAAATTAAAACTCTGCAAACCTGTTGTGAGGACATCTAAGAAGTGGACCAGTGAAGCTATGGAGGATCTTCGCACGTGCTTGGACTGCACTGACTGGGATGTTTTCAGGACTGCTACCATCAGTCTGGATGAGTACACAGAGGTTGTGACATCATACATCAGCTTCTGTGAGGACAGCTGTGTACCATCACGCACCAGGGTTATCTACAACAACGATAAACCCTGGTTTACAGCTAAACTCAGACAGCTAAGGCTGGCAAAGGAGGAAGCATTTAGGAGTGGGGACAAGGACCGGTTTAAAGAGTCTAAATACAGGTTTAGCAAGGCGGTGAGAGATGCTAAACGACTGTACTCTGAGAAACTCCAACAGCAGTTCTCAGAAAACTCGGCCTCTGTCTGGAAGGGCCTCAGACAGATCACCAACTACAAACCGAAAGCCCCCCACTCCACTAATGACTTGCGCCTGGCCAACGACCTGAATGAGTTTTACTGCCGATTTGAAAGACAATGGGACAGTCCTGACACCATCCCCCGTGAACCCATTCACCAGCTCCAGACCACCAGCTCCTCCTCCCCCATCTCAGCAGGAGCCCGGGCCTCTCTACAATCAC
>NW_026986235.1:0-8783 GCF_018555375.3 Anguilla rostrata
TTCAATTTTAAGTGTAATGATCTCCTTAATGAAAATGGTTCTTGGCACTGTTCAGTATGAGGGTAATCTTTTCCAAAGCTGATTGTGCATATGAATATTGAGCATCCATGTGACAAGCAAGCCAGGCCAGTACGGAAAGCCAACGGTGCCAAATTGTCTTAAAAAATACGTCACATAATGGCTATTATTTTTGACCTGTTCACATGGCATTAGTAGCCAGGTCAACGCTTTCCATACATCTTAATCACCTCAACATGCTGTTTTTCAACACGGAAAAAATAAACGTGTCAAACAAGTACCTTTTTGACTCGTTAAAGTTTGATGTGTTGGTTCTATTCATCTAAAGACATACAGTTTTCTGCTCCTGTTGACTTGGCAAGTTTTGCCTTGTCAACAGGTCAGGAACAACCATGATGCAACGTAAGGTGTTTTTAAGGCTTTTTGGCACCGCTGACTTTCCGTAGGCCAGGAGCGAGAGAACGTATGGAGTCAGGTTCCGCTGTGTTTTTGCAGATACAAGCGCAGCTTCACGCAGAGGCGCTGCTGGGCCGTGGTCGGAGCGTGCTGGCTGCTCGCCTTCGCGTTCAGTTTCACGCCCATGTTCGGCTGGTACAACCGCCAGACTCTGGCCAAGATGGTGGTGGAGAACTCCACCACCATCGCCTGCAGTTACTTGGACGTCATCCCCTTGACTTACCTGATCTACTTCCAGTTCTTTGGGTGCACGCTGCTTTCCCTGCTGGTGATGTGTGCCCTCTACGCACATCTCTTCCACTCCATCTCCAAGCGACTGCAGAGGAGCCAGGCCCGGGCCACTGAATCCCACGCGTACTACGCCAAAGAGCGGAAGCTGGCCAAGTCCCTGCTGCTGGTCCTGGTCCTCTTCGCCATCGGCTTGTTGCCACTGAGCCTCATGAACTGCGTTGAGTTCTTTGGAGGCGACGTCTCTCAGGACGTCTTCTATGTCGGGATCCTCCTCATGCACGCCAACTCCGCCGTCAATCCGGTCGTGTACGCCTTCAAGGTGCCGAAGATCCGCAGTGCGTACGTGGGGGCCTGGAGGAAGTGCACCCTCTGCTGGCAGCAGGGGGTATCGCAGAGCACTGAGAGCAAGGACATCAGCACCAAATCCAAATCCATAGAAGACCTGACCAAGGAACAAGATTATTCAGAAAGTAGTCGACACACCGTCTAACTGTTTGCCCATACTACCATCAATAAGCCATTCTGCTTACTGTTAATTATCAGCATAATTTTGGAACGCTGGCTGGGATTCAATCAACATTTGTCCTTAACTTTGACTAACAAAATCAAGAATTATCATCAATAATTTTGGCTGGACCGCAACAGCGGGGCCAGCCCTACAAACGCGAATGTCTGTGACTGAGTGAGTGACTGAGTGAGTGATGAAGTTACACCATTGGTCGGCCCGTCCATCCATGTATTAGGTTTTGACCTGGTCTTGTTTTTCTTCACAAGAATCGTATATTTTTATTTTAAAAAAATTATATTTTATAATGTGTATGAGAAGCTTGCTTCAGCTGCATGTTTTTTTTTCTTTTTATAAATTATCGAATAAAATAAATCAATCAATCAATCCATGTAATTGGTTTAATTTGTGCTTGTAATGAAGTGCTGTTTTAACATACACTGAAGAGACAAGCATGGGGCTTGTGGTATCTATATCCTGTTTTGCCCACATGCCAAAGGTTATATTTAGATGAGCTACATTTCCTGTGTCTGGTGTCTACCCGAGACTATATATTTTATCTTTCACAGATATAACTGAAATTCCTTCTAATTTAATTTTTATTATTATTAGGGGGCCAAGCACCGGAGGTGCGATGGCACCCTATTGTTATTGTTAGTTTTATTATTTTTATTATTATTATTATTATTATTATTATTATTATTATTAGGGGGCCAAGTACCGAAGGTGCGGAGGCACCCTATTGTTATTCTTAGTGTTATTATTGTTTTTCTGCCAAGGAAGTCTATGGAAGCCCCTATAACTGACTGGTCGGTTTTTACGAAACTTTGCAGAATGGTAGAGGATCATGCGAACAGGCCATAAAACAAATTTTACATTTTTTCAAAACTTGGCACATTGGTATAGGGGCACTCCAAATGGACAGACAACAAATATGAAGCCGATTGGCCATAAGGTGACCCTATCATGAGCTAATAGGTGTGGTTTTTGGACAACTTTGAACAAGCATATCTCCTGCCCCATATCTCTTGGCCCCGGTAATTGCTGCTTGCAGCTATTATTATTATTATTATTTTGAAAACCAAAATCATTTATTGATTAATAAAATGAATCCAGGAAACTTGCTGAGCAAATGTGTTTAGAATAATAGTTCTAGCTTGTGCTAAAAGACGTAAAGGTAAAAAATGTAACCTACTATATTTGTTGTTATTGTCTGTGGAGAGCCATCTTGCCCCCCTGTGGATCTGAGCTTGTCAATGTGTCATTTATAAGTCACCAGTTATAGAAATGAAACATATCATATCCTTCTGAGACCAAAAAAAATAAATATAAAACTTCAGGTATTTTAATTTTTTTGACATAATGTGTAAATGTCTTGGATAACAAAAAACATGTGTAAATATTTTCAAAAATATTACTTTTATTATTTTTTATAGAATTTCCCTTGTAGTGTAGTTTTCAGCATAGTAGTATATATGGTTCTTAAGATTAAGACCAGAGACTCACGTCCCCTACATGGGCCAAAATTAAATTGCCAGGCCTTAAGATCATAATTTAAAATATTGCTGACATACTTGTTTTGTATAAAGTTTTGTATGAAGTGTACTGCTGATTGTTGTTATTCGCAGATATTGCTGAATGTTAAGTCTTACCTTGACTAAGCAAATTGGTTCTCATCTATTGTATCCATAATTAAATCTACATAAATCAGGATGTTTGTACTGTAATTATATACGCACAGTGTTCCATTGCTCTGCCCTCAAGGTGTCAGGTATTTCATTCTAAACACAAACTGCCAGAGGAACAGAACTGGCCTCCACTAACAGCACATTACTTATATTAGACTCTTACGCAGAGTGACTTACACAGCTTTAGCATTTTTATAGAGTATTGATTTATACAGCTGGATATTTACTGAACGGAGGTTAGGCACTTTGGTACAACGGCAGCGTCCTACCTGGGAATCTCACCTGTGTCCTTTAGGTTGCAAGGCCGTAGCTGTTATACTACACTGCAAGAGGGGCAAGAAGTGACTGAGGATGTGGTGGCAGTTTGAGTGGTGTGATTAGTGAAGTGATGTTATCTTACCGTTGCTAAAACTGTGGCAGCTCAAAGTTCACGAGTACATCCCTTTACTGTTCACCTCCTTTCCTCCCCTCCCCCACTACCACTACCACTCCTACCCAGAACTATGTGGAGGAAAGGAGAAGAGGAGAGGAGATGGGTTTGAAGCCATCTTGCTAATACAGTTCTGTGCACTTTGCTTGTCTCCTCCAATATCGGGACACTGGAGGGAGAGAGGGAGGGAGGGAGGACACAAAGATCTGTTTCCACGGCACGGTGGAGAGGAGAGGAGGTGGTAGTGGAGGAAAGGAGGATACATTTCTCTAATGTTGGGACACACACCACAAGCTCACTTAACCTTCTCGCAGATTCGTTGATAGGTTACGGATGCTAAATGCACAAGCTCAATGTTCCATCGGCAGTGTGTCACAATGAGCGCTTCCTCTTACATTCTATTTCAGCGAGAGCTTTTCTCACCATTTCTCAGAGCCCATCTGGTTGACAGTTATTTTTAAAGCATGTGTTCACACTTCACTTACATTGTGGTTACAAAAGCATAGAAAGAGACGAGCAATGTAGCTTTTCCTTTTTTATGAGAACTGCAGAAAGGTTTGGTGAATTAGAGAAGAGGTTATAACTCCTGCTGTATCGGACGACTTCACAGGAAGCTGAAGTTTCACATGGCAAAAATGGGCAGGTCAACGCTTTCCATACATCTCAATCATCAACATGTTGTGTTTTAACACAACACAAAAAAAAAGACATGTCAAAAAGTACATTTTTGACCCATTAAAATTTGATGTATTGGTTCTATTCATCTGAAGATGTGCAGTCTTCTGCCCCTGTGGACTTAGCAAGTCGTTACCTTGTCAACAGGTCAGGAACAACCATGATGCGACGCAAGGTGTTTTTAAGGCTTTTTGGCACCGGTGACTTTCCGTAGGCCAGGAGCGAGAGAACGTGTGGAGTCAGGTTCTGCTGTGTTTTTGCAGATACAAGCGCAGCTTCACGCAGAGGCGCTGCTGGGCCGTGGTCGGAGCGTGCTGGCTGCTCGCCTTCGCGTTCAGTTTCACGCCCATGTTCGGCTGGTACAACCGCCAGACCCTGGCCAAGATGGTGGTGGAGAACTTCACCACCATCGTCTGCACGTTCGTGTCCGTCATCCCCATGACTTACCTGGTCTACTTCCAGTTCTTCGGGCGCACGCTGCTCCCCCTGCTGGTGATGTGTGCCCTCTACGCACACGTCTTCCGCTCCATCTCCAAGCGACTGCAGAGGAGCCAGGCCCCGGGTGCCGAACCCCACGCGTACTACGCCAAAGAGCGGAAGCTGGCCAAGTCCCTGCTGCTGGTCCTGGTCCTCTTCGCCGTCGGCTGGTTGCCGCTGAGCGTCATGAACTGCGTGACGATCTTTGGCGGCGACGTCCCTCTGGTCACCATCTACATCGGGATCCTCCTCACGCACGCCAACTCAGCCGTCAATCCGGTCGTGTACGCCTTCAAGGTGCCGAAGATCCGCAGTGCGTACCTGCGGGCCTGGAGGAAGTGCGCCCTCTGCTGGCAGCATGGGGTATCACAGCGCACCGAGAGCAAATCCATTGAAGATTAGACCAAGGAACAGGATTATTCTGATAGTAATCTACACACAGCCATACCGTGTGCTCATATTACCATCAATAAGCCATTCTGCTTACTGTTAATTATCAGCACCATTTTAAAACACTGGCTGGGATTTAATCAACATTTGTCCTTAACCTTGACTAACAAAATCAAGAGTTACCAAGAATTTATTTTTCTTCTCAAGCACACTGTCGAGTTTGGGAATCTCTGAAACTGAATTAACAAAAGAAAAAGAAAACTTCCAACTTCCAACATTAGCAATTCCTTGTGAGTCAAAGTTAAATTGTTGATTGAATCAATTTAATTGATGAGCAAATGTGTGTGTTTATTTTTTTGAGGAATATTAGTTCTAGCTTGTGCTAAAAGGCTAATTATATAATTCTACATGAGATGAGTGAAATTAAAATGCCTGTATCAGTTCAATTCCCTTTCTACCATATTAGCATTATAGCACAATCTAACACATTGGTATCCCTTTCTAACATACTGCCGTGTGTCCTGTCATCAGATATTCCAGTTTTATAGAGAAAACAAACCACTCCTGAAGAGTTAAAGTTCTCAATGAAGTAACAGTTTAGTGTCTGAGTGTTTCTACAATAGCTATGTTAGAATAAAGTGTGTAAGGAAATTGTCAGATCCCTCTCGTTTACATGTTTTTTGTTAGCCTTGTGTATCTTGTCTGTTCCTTTCACAATCTTTGTTTTCCCTTGCAGCGTAGGCAGGTCTCGTTGCCAGCTGATTTCCTTCACCTGCCTCCTCAGCATTCTGCATGCTTCTGCCCCCATTTACTCCAGCATATATTCTCGGTTCGCCCACCACTCTCCGCCAGATCGTTGTCTCAGTTCGCTTGAAGCTTCTAGTCGGCTCTTGTTTAAAGTTATTCGCGTTCCCGTCTCGCACTCTGGTTTTTCCCCGCTTACCTGCTTTTTCCTTCACAGTTTGTCGTTGCTCGTTATGTTCTGGTGCCCCTGTCATTGTCTCCCCAGTGTCAGGCGGGGTGCGAGGATGGACCCAAGCGCAGAGTAAAAATACCGAAAGTCCAAAAATGGGGAAAACAAAAAGACTTTAATAAACTGAACAGGGAACGAAGGAAGCAGAACGCCTCACTTGGCGGCGATAACAAAGGCAAAGAAAGTCCTCAAAAAACATGGGAAAACAAAAATACAAAAAAATTCCAAAAACGCAGGGAAACTAAGCAGGCAAGGGAACAGGCAGATAACAAAAGGAAACAACGAGAACGCAGGAAACAGGTCACAGAACCGCACACAGGAAACAAAACCACAAACAGGAGACAGAACCACAAACAGGGACAGGCAGGAACAAAACCGCAAGAACCCAGCCCAGAGTGAGGGAAAAGGGAGACTTAAATAGAAAGACACAGACGAGACACAGGAGGGCACGATGAACAATCAAGCCACAGAGAGGGAAGGGAACACGAGACAAAACGCAACTAATAATAAGATAATTGGAAACAATAAAACAATTAACTGAAAACAAAGAGGTGCCGCCATCTGGCGGCCCAACAGAGAACAACAAGGGGGGGAAGACACTGAACCCTGACACCCAGTCATCGTGGTTGTCTGGTCTTCTATTTCGTGTTGTCTGCGTCCTGTCTGCGTCTTCGTCGTTTCCAGCCTGCCCTTCGCCGGCCTCCCAGTCCAGCCCTGATCCAGTCCAGTCCAGCTCCTGATTCCTGTCCAGTCCAGTCCTGCTCCAGTCCTGTCCTGCTCCCTGTCCAGTCCAGTCCTGATCCCGTCCAGTCTGGATCCAGTCCAGTCTGGTTCCAGTTCTGTGCGGGGCGTCAATGCCTTCTTCCTCAGTACCCAGCTGGATCGCCAGTTATTTTAAAAAACATGTCTGATTTTTCCCAGAGAATCTGTGTCCGAATCCTGCATTTGGGTCCACCTGCATTATGTCACGAAACAGAAATATTGTATGTTGATATACAGCAGATAAGATGCAAAATGTACACATAAAAGAGGGGTTAAACCTCTGTACTGGAGGGCCGCAGTGTCTGCAGGTTTAACTCCAGTCCTGGAGGGCCGCAGTGTCTGCAGGTTTAACTCCAGTCCTGGAGGGCCGCAGTGCCTGCAGGGTTAACTCCAGTCCTGGAGGGCCACAGCGTGAAAACCCGATATAGAGCTTGTTTTGACTTGTTGGGTGATTCCACCAATTTACTGTAGACTGACCTATAAATAAATGTGGTGATTTAATTGATAATTTTCATTTTCAACAATAATTCTTCAATTAAATCACAGAAAGTATATTTTATATGTAGGTTTAGTGAGGGGTTCTAACACGCAATAGCGCTCGTGTTCAGTATTCAGAGTGCTGATCATTTTAACAAGAGCATTGACTGTTGTAACGGCTGGATTCAGAAAATAAACATTTTTAATTTACCCTTGCTTGTCCGACAACAGGTTTATGTCTTTAAAGTAAACACTTATAATATATACTTATGTGTCCTAAATTGGAACATTTTAAGTATACTTAAAATATTTTCTGAAGCTATACTTTAAGTATATCATTTATGAATTACTTCTTAACATAAAATCCTAATAACTTTAGGTGTGCTTGTAGTTCATTATTTTTAAACTGAAAGAAAACTTCCATTTTAATCTCAATGCACTTTTCAAAGCCAGCAAAAGTATTACATTGTCTACCTTTTCTGTCAAGTACATACTAATTCAGCATACCAAAGTTTTTTATTTATTTTTATTTTGTTTACTTTCACTTAATACAAGTATATGTTGGAAAACACTAAGTATAACATGTTATACGTTACTTAATTGTGTGTATTTGAGTGGGGGGAGGGAGTTTGCACTGAACTTTTATTGTCATTCACTGGTAATTCATTAAAGAGGGCACGGCACACTAGCAGACCTGTCAACCTTAGGAAAATATTTTGAGTATCACAATAGTCAGTGTAACACTTAGTTCACATGCTTTCGCACCACTTCGCTTTTCACACGCACACGCTCACACAAGCCTTTCTTCATAATTCTAGTTTTGACTGTTAAAGTGATCAGGCAAAATATAATTTACTCTGATTCTAAAATATCACTTGCACTGCACTGGGCTATATTATGATATTACTTTCAAGTCAAAAGTTTGAGTACACCTGCTTAAAACAAATATTTCATGATTAATATTTCTTTATATGATATGTGTGCTTATACAAAATGATAACCATAAATTAATTGCATTCACTTATTCAATAAAAATGGAAATAATTTATTTTGTATATTGTAACATATGTTTTCATTTTCAAGTATTTTCAGAAACTTATGTTGTAATTTAAAAATTATGTTGCGATGTAAAACACTATAAATTATGAATAAAACCAAGTTTCTGTTCTTGATTTCCATTTTTATTTAATAATTAAATAATTAAATTAGCTTATATAAGCACACATCATATAGGCCTAATGAAAAAATAGTATTCAATTGAAAAATTATCTAGGAATGTATGCTTTTGTAACTAGATGTTTAGCTAAATTATTACCTGAAGCACCTTGGTGGCTAATGTCGAAATCATAATTGCAAAGTGTGCAACATGCATGGTGCGGAAGTTTTGAGGGGCGGGGGCACGGCCATTGTTCCTGATATTTTGCGAGGAACTTCTGGGGGGCATGGACTCGTTTCTTTTTAGTAGGTCTGCTGCTCTCTCTCTCTCTTTCCTTGTTAGTATCCTCGTCATCTGACGTCAGGATTATTTTCTAACTGCACGGCTGGTCGGGTGACTGGCTGCAATAATACGAATTGTTTGCTACGTTAGCAGTCTATAGTCAAACACCTTTGCAATGGTCACTTTGCTCCAACAGAGCGTGCGCGATTCAAAGTTTGAACAGGGAGTCTCCGTAGCGTTTGAGTTACTGCAGCTAAATTACT
>NW_026986236.1:0-8740 GCF_018555375.3 Anguilla rostrata
TTTAGAAAGACGCTATGTCTACGAACACACCGTTTTAAAAGGGTGACAGTGCTAGGCAGATGAATTTGTGCTAAGTCTGAAAATGCAGGCATCCCATTTCGTGGTGATTTCATTATGGCGTGTGCTATTTACAGCTGCTCTAGACGACCATAAAATAATCCTCCTCTTAAGTTTTTCGGTATCCGAGTCATTTTTACTATTTCCTTTAGCCTACTTAACCAAATAATTACTTGGCAGAAAGCGTAATCAGCTTGCTATATTTGGTAGTCCAGTAGTAGCCTGTGCTAAAACAGTTCGCAACTTCGGCTACCAAGCCATTTGACTAGCTAGCTAACCTTAACCGGCAAACATTCAATCTGTCAAACGTGTTTGGCGGCTTGTCAGTCGTGTACATTCCGTAAATGTCTACCTGGGCCATGCTTCACGCATGTGACAAAGCTACTATAATCCCGATTTTGGGATAAACACTTTTTCAGTTTCACGAAGCGAATTAAGAGTTTCAAGGTTCATTTGCTGAATATACAACACAACACACACAGAATTTAACGAAATTAACCATCTTGGCATTTATAAAGGAACATGTTTTTAGCATTTAAGAGACCGACAAGCTAGGCATTTAAGACAGTGGTTCTCAGAATCGGTTCTGGGGGCTCCTTGCGTATATTGGCTTTTCTCCATTGGTTTTGATGATTTACAAGAAAAAAATAATAGCCTAATAATAATTAGAAATTCAACGTAGGCTACATTATTTTTCTTCATGCACCAGGTGGAAAACTTGCCGTACAAAGTGCGTTGTCATATTTACACGCCTGCAGATCAGTTATTAAAATACTTGGTAGATTTGTTCATCACCGCTGAGTGTTAATTTTTGTTCGGTAGAAAGTGATTTGCGAACGATCGGTCACCTAGCGTCACCCAGCAAGTGAACACCACAAACGGCGATGGAGTAGCTAGTAGTAGCAGGCTCATTATCTGACTGGCGAAAACCTACGACGATAACTTGCTCGGTTAACAGATCTACCAGACAGTTATACGAAAATTTGCCTAGTCAAATCACCAGTAGCCTACACATCTCCGATTGATTGACCATCAGTGTAGTCAATGTTCTTCCCCTGTGGTTCATATTGCTAACGCGTGAGCTAACCACGGACAGCCTACCTAGCTCACTGGCAAGCTGATATGCTAGCTAAGCATATTCGTTTTGCTGAGAAACATAAATTGAAGATAACTGAACATAGCCTAATTGTATTTTTAATGTCATACATAACGTGATTACATGACACAGTACAGTCACGGATGGAAACTAAACTCCGTAAACATCTGATAATATATTTTAAAACATAACGGCAGACAGTCAGCTAGCCTCGTTCAGGTTGAGGGGCTTTTCCGCACCGGACTGTCAATCAAATTGTAAAAATCACAAGACCGCTTAACTCTATGGTTTTGGCTCCAAATCGAGAAAATGGCCGCGCCCGCCATTGAGCTTCAAAACGTGTTTTAGAGACCCACGGAGAGTCAATGGGTGACGTCACAGTAGCTGTGTCCATATTTTTTACAGTCTCTGATCTTAACCCAATCTCTCCTCGTCAACACACTTTCCCCTTACGTCACATCCTTACTAGGGTAGTCTTCCAACTACTCTCGGGAAAGTAATACAGTGCCTCCTAGTGGTCAGAATACACTCAACCTGTAACATCTATTATTGAACACAACAAATTGCATGGTATGAAACGGGAATGAACTATTTTTTCTTGATAAAATCATTGTTTTCATAGAACTTACGACCAGAGATGTTTGCTTAACAACGGTGCGACTAGAACAACAAACCAGAGTGTCTGCATAAGGACGGTCCAATTAGAACTACGAAGCAGAGTTTTGCTTGACAACGGTAAGATAATATGCCCAAACGCCCGCAGAAGAACATTTTTCACGTCCAGCTGATTAAATCTATAAAAATCAATAAATATAAAAGCAAACTCATTGTCATTGTTGGTACACGGCATGAAATTGATGTGAAATTACAGGGAAATTCCTACAGTAATCTGCTGTTTTATTGATATACGGCACATTGCTTAAGACAGAACAGCATTGTGGGCGTTTTGCTCTTAACTGCATAACACCGTTTGAATTTTCAGTAATTAACTGGAAATTGCTATGGATATTGGGAAGCCGTTGGTTAGTAGTGGCGACAGAGAATTTGCTAACAAAGCAATGCCAAGTTCGAGTGTCACACCTAATAGGCTACGCGAATTTAAAAGTAATTATATCACAATTTGTTCGTTTTTGATTTCCAACAGAATACGTTGATCTGTATTTCACATAAATTTTCTTGTTCTTTTCCAAGGCAACCCTGTACTTTGAGTATTTTTTGTTGCAGCTGGCTAGAGTGTCGCCGGATTGTGCAGGTAGGCTACGTGCGTTTCGAATTCATCAAACTAGTTAGTATCATAACGGCCAATCATTCGCCAGCGATAGCTTAGTATGAAAGCATGTTTACATGTCAGTATTGTGGTCACCAATGCTTAACGAAGTATGCGTTTGTTAGGCATATGAAAGTACATGCGAGTCTTCCAACCGCGTTGTTTAAATGCGCCTTTTTTGATTGCTCCCGTTCGTTCAGAAACATGACGCAGTTGGAATGTCATGTATATCGAGAGCATAAAGATAAGAGGAGAGCACAGGTAACTGCAATCGAGTGTGTATCTTGTCATGTAGAATTTGCAATGTTAGATGCAATGATTTATCCAGTTTAAACTCTCATTTGAAATCTCATATCGGAGAGGGCAGGGCCGTTTCTTGTCCATTTCGTCAGTGTGGGAGAACGTTTTCAGTCGTCTCTTCCTTTATTTCTAATTTTTCCACAGTACACAAGTCTTGTACAGTATCCAGTCTTCTGGGCCATGTAACAGTAGGAACAGAGACGAGACTAACGGCAACCAATGAACAAGTTGAGGATGTTTCAGTGTTGGAGGGGATTTGACTGACGACGTAACGTAAGTGATGATAACGAGGGAGACCAAGCAGCGGTGCTGCCAGAGAGAGCAGATGAATCCCTTTTCTTGAACAATTTGGCTTTCTTTTATTTAAAGTTGCAGGCAAAACTTTTACTGCCAGCATCAGTCATACAGTCTATTATTGAGGATTTTCAAGCAGTGCATGATATCAGTCAGTCTCATTTACTTCATAAGTTGGACGAAAAGCTGGTATCATTGGATATCTCTGACCGTGAGAGAGAGAGGTTCTTAAATCCGAGGATTTGTTTCGGGCATGCAACACTGGTACCTTGAAAACTGATCAAGACAAAAAACGGTTTTTAAAAATCAGTTTAGATACATTGAGCCAGTCCCACCTTATCTTGGAAAGAATGATATGGGATCACAGAGTGGCTTTAGTGAAAACTTCAGTAAAGGCACCCATTTCTGCAGATTATGTACTAGAGCCCGACCGATATATCTATAATATATTAATATATATTATATAATAAACAAAAAAAAAACGATGATTATTTATCTGTACTTGTCTGCTTGAACGTTGTAATTGCTATTTACTACAATTATCCAGTAGAGGGAGCTCTAATACAAGTGTGAACTGCAGCAGCTGACGCGCTACTTCTCTAATAAGACGTTTGTTACTCGTGCCTCATCCAATATTCTCCACTGCAAGACTTGTCTGCACAGATTCGGTTGCGGCAATAAAGGTATGTAGATTTAGTGAAAGTTTTTAATTAAATGCGTTTATACGACCACTATGTTTATCAATCCTCATTATCAAACGAGCGAGCTAGCTAACATATTTGGTTCACTTTAGCAAGCTAGCAAGCCTTTATGAACTGGAAGTGAGCACATAAGCAGCGTAGGATCTACATTTCCAGAGGACATCGCTGTATTCTCAAATAAATAACCAGCCAAAATAAAATGGTGATTGAATGTGTCACACATTTGTTTTTTTTTTTTTGTTGTTTTTTATCTGAGATAATGATATTAGCTACTATATGATGTTTTGTAAATAGCCAAGGCGTGATTGCAAGCGAGTGTCATCTTGTCACGCGTCATCGTAGCAAGCTAACCAGACAGTAAAAAAGCAGATAAAACACTTCGAACATGAATCATTTTAAGCCATGTTATCTAGCTTTGTCGTGATAACATGAGAGAAGGATTGCTGTTGGAGAACTGAATCAACCAATAGTTAGCGCGGGTAACCTGCACGAAAGCTCATACATATAAGAAAATACAATAAGAAAATATAATTAATTTAACTTACTGAGAAAATATAATAAGAAATAACGAGGCTGTGTCATAGCTAATGCGTTATTGCGAGCGAGTGTGTCATCTAGTCACGCGTCAGAGCGCATTGTAGTTATTTTCACCGTCTAATTCTTATGGACAGGGAAGCTCGTTTGATAGTCTTAGTAGGAATAAAATAGAAAATATAATTAATGTACTGAGAATAGATACTAAGAAATAATAATAACAAATTAATAATAACAACAATATAATATAATAATCATAAAAATAATGTTTGAAACTGGAAAAGGGATTTTTTACATTATTTTTTAAAGATGTTGGAAAAGAAAGGAGTAAAAGCAAGGTGTGGAGTTATTTTGATTTCACACACTTAAATATAGTGTTAATATGTATATTTAATTTAATATCATCTTTTACTTTTTTTATCTAAAAAGTTTTGTGTGTTTATTTTAATTTTTTTTTGTTGCTTATAAGTTAAATGTTCTTAAATATAGAAACTTTAATAAAATATAAGTTTTTCAAATTGGTTTGAAAATGTTGCACTTTTTGACAAAATATCGGTCAAAACATCGGTAATCGGTGGGCTAGGACTCCCCAAAATCGGATTGGCACCGGACCCAAAAATCTGGCATCGGTCGGGCTCTATTATGTACTGTTGGCCATGCTCAATTTTTGTCATCTCCCTTCACAACAGGTGAAAAGAAAACAATTGCATCATACAAAGACAGCGTGCAGCACAGCATGCAGCATAACGTAAGTACATCAAAACTGTCAATGGGAATTAAATTTGATTTGATTCCAAATTTATCAAATTAACCCACTTCCATGTGTGCCAACTTGGTCTGCCTCCTTGTCTGGGCCATGACTTATTTGAGGGTATCGTCGCATATGACTTCGCTCTATACCTAAGTCATTTTGTCACAAATCAGAAATTCTTCACGTATAGAGAACTGAATGGACAGCTTAATCACTTCAGGTACCTCGGCGATGACGCCAGCAATAAGCCATGCAAAATGAATCCAGGAAGTGAGAAATTGAGTGGACATGCTGTCCAGAATTGGTGTTTCCTTAGACTTCTGCCTCTCTTGATTGGGGACAAAATTTAAAATCCAGTTGAAAATGAAGTTTGGCAATTTGTGTTGCTGCTAAGGCAAAAAGTTGAAATTGTTTGTGCTCCTGCCATTGCAACTAGTCAGATGGCCTACTTGAAAGTCCTTATTGAGGAGTATTTGCCGAGTCGACAGTATTGTTTTCCTAATCACCCACTTAAGCCGAAACATCATGTAACCCGTTAGAAAAATAGCAACGTTTTAAAAGAGTCCTGTAGCTTTAAGAAAAGGGAGGCTCCCTACCTAACTGTTAGGAGGACTTGTTTTGCGTCTCTAATTAGTTTTATTGGCTGTAACAGGCAGTAATGTCTTAAGATCATTCTGGAAAATAGTTAGCCCCGCCCACTCCCAGGGACTTGGTTGAGACTGTTTGTCGCACAGCAAGAGGGGAGAACGGGAGAAAAAAAGACGATTAGAAGTAACAAATCATAATCGTTAATTTAAGCAGTAAACCTAAAGAGTAGCTCCGTAAATGACCCACGGACCAAATATTTTCCAGATCGCACACTTCAATCTCTTTCCTTGGGATCTTGGTAAGTTAAATGTTAAATTTGCTAAAGTATCGTAACTGTAGCAGCAACACGTGTGCTATTGACTCTGTGTTTCCTTGAAAATAGCATTAGCCACACGTGGCGTTTAATATTTTTCAGTTTGCACACTTCAGTTTCTTCCTTTGGGATTTCAGCGAGTTTAAATTTGAAATTTAGCTAAAATATCGCCATTGTAGCAGCAACACGTGTGTTATTAACTCCGTGTTTCCTTGAAAATAGCATTAGCCACACGTGGTATGTATAGCTATTGAGTTTCTCTCATATAAAGTTGAATGTTGCTATTTGAAAGCGTGAATCGCACTGTTATTGTATCATACGTGTATGAATGTGCTATGTAACATGTGTATGAATGTGCCATGTAATAACCTTGTGTTAATTTTAAGTAGGCTATAGCTCATTCAAGGTGGCTATTAGTTGAGCCTATGCACTTAAATGAAGTTAGCTAATGCAGTACTGTTAGAAACCATGCACTAGCGCTTAGCAAGTGCGCTACATTTGGGTATATGATGTAGCCATATCTTCTATTGTGCATGACAGTGCAAGAGGGTTAGTTCACATGCATTTAAATGATTTTACAATCAACTAATGATTTACTTGATTGTTAAAGGTTTATTGCCATGTATTTATATTGAGTTCATGGTTTAAAAAATTATTTGCTATAGTTACATCAGAATCAGAATCGGGTTTATTGCCAAGTAGGTTTACACATACAAGGAATTTGTTTTGGTCAGGTGGTGCGTAACAGTGAACATAAAATAAGATAAATAGAGTAAGATGAACAATAGTGCAGTAAAAAACATAACAGACATAACATAACATAACATAACATAACATAAACATAGTGCAAAACAATAACAATAGTGCAAGGGGATAAAGTGGTTTTAAGTACAGGTGCTGTCTGTTGGTGTCCGTGGGGGTCAGGATAACAGTACAGTGACAGTGGCATCAGTGGGGGTCCCGGGCCTTGTTGATAAGGCCAGCTGCAGTCGGGAAAAAACTGTTCTTATGACGTGAGGTTTTGGTTCTGATGGACCGCAGCCTCCTGCCGGAGGGGAGTGTTTGCAAGAGTTTGTGTCCAGGTGGGAGGGGTCGGCCACAATCTTTCCTGCCCGCCTCAGGGCCCTGGAGGTGTGCAGGTCCTGGAGGGATGGCAGATTGCAGCCAATCACCCTCTCAGTGGCGCGAATGATACGCTGCAGTCTGCCCTTGTCCTTGGCAGTGGCAGCAGCGTACCAGATGGTGATGGAGGAGGTGAGGATGGACTCAATGATGGCAGTGTAGAAGTGCACCATCATTGTCATTGGCAGGTTGAACTTCTTCAGCTGCCGCAGGAAGTACATCCTCTGCTGAGCCTTCTTGGTGAGGGAGGTGATGTTCAGCTCCCACTTGAGGTCCTGGGTGATGATGGTGCCCAGGAAGCAGAAGGACTCCACAGTGTCGACTGGGGAGTCATGCAGGGTGATGGGGGCGGGTGGGGCTGCGTTCCTTCTGAAGTCCACTACCATCTCTACTGTCTTTAGGGCGTTGAGCTCCAGGTTGTTATGGCTGCACCAGGACACCAGATGTTCAATCTCTCTCCTGTAGGCAGACTCATCCCCACCAGAGATGAGTCCAATGAGAGTGGTGTCGTCTGCAAACTTCAGGAGCTTGACTGACTGATGACTGGAGGTGCAGCTATTGGTATACAGGGAGAAGAGTAGAGGAGAAAGGACGCAGCCTTGAGGGGAGCCGGTGCTGATGGTCCGGGAGTCGGAGACGTGTTTCCCCAGCTTCACGTGCTGCTTCCTGTCAGACAGGAAGTCGGTGATCCACCTGCAGGTGCAGTCAGGCACGTGCAGCTGGGAGAGCTTGTCCTGTAGTAGAGCCGGGATGATGGTATTGAAGGCGGAGCTGAAGTCCACAAACAGGATCCTGACATAGGTTCCTGCAGTGTCCAGGTGCTGGAGGATGAAGTGGAGGGCCATGTTTACAGCATCGTCCACAGACCTGTTGGCTCTGTATGCGAACTGCAGGGGTCCAGGAGTGGGTCCGTGATGGTTTTGAGGTGGGACAGTACAAGGCGCTCAAAAGACTTCATTACCACAGAGGTCAGGGCGACGGGTCTGTAGTCATTGAGTCCTGCGGTCCTTGTTTTTTTGTGGACGGGGATAATGGTAGAGGTCTTGAAGCAGGCTGGTACGTGGCATGTCTCCAGTGAGGTGTTAAAAATGTCTGTGAACACCGGAGACAGCTGATAGGCACAGTGCTTCAGGGTGGAGGGAGAGACAGAGTCTGGTCCAGCTGCTTTGCGGGGGTTCTGTCTCTTGAATAGTCTGTTAACGTCCCTCTCCAGGAGGGAGAGAGTCGTCATTGTGATAGGGGAGGGGGAGGGGGCCTCTGAGGTAGGTGATTGTAGAGAGGCCCGGGCTCCTGCTGAGATGGGGAGGAGGAGCTGGTGGTCTGGAGCTGGTGAATGGTTCACGGGGGATGGTGTCAGGACTGTCCCATTGTCTTTCAAATCGGCAGTAAAACTCATTCAGGTCGTTGGCCAGGCGCAAGTCATTAGTGGAGTGGGGGCTTTCGGTTTGTAGTTGGTGATCTGTCTGAGGCCCTTCCAGACAGAGGCCGAGTTGTTTTCTGAGAACTGCTGTTGGAGTTTCTCAGAGTACAGTCGTTTAGCATCTCTCACCGCCTTGCTAAACCTGTATTTAGACTCTTTAAACGGTCCTTGTCCCCACTCCTAAATGCTTCCTCCTTTGCCAGCCTTAGCTGTCACAAGAGTTTAGCTGTAAACCAGGGTTTGTATGATTGTTGTAGATAACCCTGGTGATGGTACAGCTGTCCTCACAGAAGCTGA
>NW_026986237.1:2500-5363 GCF_018555375.3 Anguilla rostrata
ACCCTAACCCTAACCATAGCCCTAACCCTAACCCTATCACTAACCTAACCCTAGCCCTAACACTAACCCTAACCCTACCCCTAGCGCAAGCCCTAACCCAACCCTCATCAACGGGTGGCCTAACCCTAACCCTAACCCTAACCTAACCCTAACCATAACCCTAGCCTAACCCTAACCCTAACCCTAACCCACAGATGGCCTAACCCTAACCCTAACCCTAGGCCTAACCTTAACCCTAGCCCTAACCATAGCCCTAACCCTAACCATAGCCATAACCCTAACCCTAACCCTAACCCTAGGCCTAACCCTAACCCTAGCCTTAACCCTTACCATAGCCCTAACCCTAACCCTAACCCTAACCATAGCCCTAACCCTAACCATAACCCTAACCATAACCCTAGCCCTAACCCTAACCCTAGGCCTAACCCTAACCCTAGCCCTAACCCTAACCCTAACCATAGCCCTAACCCTAACCCTAACCCTAACCCTAACCATAGCCCTAACCCTAACCCTAACCCTAACCATAGCCATAACCCTAACCCTAACCTAACCCTAGCCCGAGCCTTAACCCAAACCCTAACCCTAGGCCTATCCTTAACCCTAACCCTAACCCTAACCTAAACCTAACCCCAAGGCCTATCCAAACCCTAACCCTAACCCTAGCCTAGCCTAGCCCTAACCCTAACCTAAACCTTGGCCTAGCCCTAACCCTAACCCTAACACTCACCCACGGGTGGCCTAACCCTAACCCTACCACTAGCCCTAACCCTAACCCAAAATATAACCCTAGCCCTTGCCCTATCCTTAACCCCAACCCTAACCCGAGCCATAGCCCTAGCCCTATCCCTAACCATAACCCTAGCCCTAGCCCTAGCCATCAGGGTAGCCCTAACCCTAACCCTAACCCTAGCCCTAGCCCTAACCCTAACCCTAACCCGAGTCCTAGCCCTAGCCCTAACCCTAACCCTAGGCCAATCCTTAAACCTAACCCTAACGCTAACCCTAGCCTTAACCCTAACCCTAACCCTAACCCGAGCCCCAGCCCTAGCCCTAACCCTAGGCCAATCCTTAAACCTAAACCTAACCCTAACCCTAGCCATAGCCTTAACCCTAACCCTAACCCTAGGCTATCCTTAACCCTAACTCTAGCTTTAGCCCTAAACCTTACCCTAACCATAGGCATATCCTTAACCCTAGCCCTAACCCTAACCCTAGGCCTATCCTTAAACCTAACCCTAACCTAACCTAAACCTAACCAAGGCTATCCATATCCCTAACCCTAGCCCTAGCCCTAGCCTACCTAACCCTAACCCTAACCCTAACCCGAGCCCTAGCCCTAGCCTAGCCCTAACCCAATCCCTAGCCCTTGCCCTAGCCCTAGCCCAAGCCCTAAGCCTAAAACTTGCCCTGGCCCTAGGCCCACGAGAGGGAGAGTGCTCCGAAAAAATAAGAGTGCCACGGGGGACCAGTTGCACGAGAGGGAGCGTGCTCCGAAAAATATCAGAGTGCACGGGGCACACAGTTGCATGAGAGGGAGAGTGCTCCGAAAAAATAACAGAGTGCCACGGGGGACCAGTTGCACGAGAGAGAGCGATAGAGAGAGAGGGAGAGTGAGCTCAGAAAAATGACAAAGTGCCACGTGTGACCAGTTGCACGAGAGGGAGAGTGCTCCGAAAAATATCAGAGTGCCACGGGGGACCAGTTGCACGAGAGGGAGCGTACTCCGAAAAATATCCGAGTGCCACGGGTGAGCAGTTGCACGAGAGCGAGAGTGAGCGCTCAGAAAAATGACAAAGTGCAACGGGTGACCAGTTGCACGAGAGGGAGAGTGCTCCGAAAAATATCAGAGTGCCACGGGGGGCCAGTTGCACGAGCGGGACAGTGCTCCGAAAATTATCAGAGTTCCACGTGGGACCAGTTGCACGAGAGAGAGAGATAGAAAGAGAGAGAGAGAGAGAGATGGAGCTCAGAGAAATGACAAAGTGCCACGGGTGACCAGGTGCATGAGAGCGAGCGCTCAGAAAAAAAGTCAGAGTTCCACGGGGGACCAGTTGCACGAGAGGGATAGTGCTCCGAAATATATCAGAGTGCCACGGGGGACCAGTTGCACGAGAGGGAGAGTGCTCCGAAAAACACCAGAGTGCCACGGGTGACCAGTTGCACGAGAGAGAGCAATAGAGAGAGACAGAGAGCGAGCTCAGAAAAATGACAAAGTGCCACGGGTGGCCAGTTGCACACGAGAGAGAGTGCTCCGAAAAATATCAGAGTGCCTCGGGGGACCAGTTGCACGAGAGGGAGCGTGCTCCGAAAAATATCTGAGTTCCACGGGGGACCAGTTGCTCGAGAGGGAGAGTGCTCCGAAAAATATCGGAGCGCCACGGGGGACCAGTTGCACGAGAGGGAGAGTGCTCCGAAAAATATCAGCGTGCCACGGGTGACCAGTTGCACGAGAGGGAGAGTGCTCCAAAAAATATCGGAGCGCCACGGGGGACCAGTTGCACGAGAGGGAGAGTGCTCCGAAAAATATCAGCGTGCCACGGGTGACCAGTTGCACGAGAGGGAGAGTGCTCCGAAAAATTTCAGAGTGCCACGGGGGACGTTGCACGAGAGGGAGCGATAGAGAGAGAGAGAGAGAGAGAGAGGGGAGAGACGCGAGTTAGAAAAATGACAAAGTGCCACGGGTGACCAGTTGCACGAGAGGGAGCGTGCTCCGAAAAATATCAGCATGCCACGGGTAACCAGTTGCACGAGAGGGAGGGTGCTCCGAAAAATATCGGAGCGCCACGGGGGACCAGTTGCACGAGAGGGAGAGTGCTCCAAAAAATCGGAGCGTCACGGGGGACCAGTTGCACGAGAGGGAGAG
>NW_026986238.1:0-6689 GCF_018555375.3 Anguilla rostrata
TTTGAAGGGGTACCTTTGAGTGGACAATGCACGTTGCAGCAAGTCATATTAAAGAGATATGAATTTTGGAAGTCAACATTTGGGTAACTTCAATCTGGAGCACTAATTTGTATCTTTCATCAGTAAGTGCTTCATTTTGGGGTAGCTGCAATTGTGGCATATATTTAAGTCTTCAGTCAACAAACAGCAGATGAGGCGTGCTCCAGTTCATCCTAAAAGAACTATGATGTCAGTATAGCATTGGAACCTGCTCTAACTATACCTCAACTTTAGCACAATTCTGTTATTCCGAAGAAAGTGCTATCAAGTTGGGGCATATTTTGGCAAACTTTATCTCGAAGGAAATTATACAGTAAGAACGACAGTCACAGTATCACGTGGAATAATTCAGATATACAGTTAGGACTCTGGAGGAAATGCTATCAAGTTGGGTTATATTTTGGCAATCTTGAGATTACTGGAAATTGCTGCTCTAACTATACCTCAACTTTAGCTCAATTCTGTTATTCTGAAGAAAGTGCTATCAAGTTGGGGCATATTTTGGCAAACTTTATCTCAAAGGAAATTATTCAGTAAGAACGGCAGTCACAGTATCACGTGGAATAATTCAGATATACAGTTAGGACTCTAGAGAAAATGCTATCCAGTTGGGGTATATATTGGCAATCATGAACTACCTGGAAATCATCTAAGAACGAAAGCAGTCACACTATCATTTAAAATGATTTAGAAACAAAATTGGGACTGACAAAAATATACACTTACTCTACATTTTTATTTAGTTCTCTTTGACAGGGTATCGTTCAGTGGAGAATGTGCATTGCAGCAAGTCATTTTGAAGAGATGCACATTTTGAAAGTCAACATTTGGGTAACTTCAATCTGGAGTACTAATTTGTGTCTTTTATCAGTAAGTGCTTCATTTTGGGGTAGCTGCAATTGTGGCACACATTCAATTCACCATGTTACAGACAGATAATCTGCAAGTTCATAGGAGATGAGGGAGGGCTCTGTTTCTTCGACAGGGATCTAGCCTGTCTGTTTTACACTGTAAGCTGCATTTTCTATACCTCAAGTTTAGCACAATTCTGTTTTTTCTAAAAAAAAAATAGTGCTGTCAAGTTGGGGTAATTTTGGCAGTCATGAACTTCAAGGAAATGTTTCAGAAACAGCCATGGACCTAGGTTGAAGAGAATGGTTGAATTGTATTTAGTCCTCTTCTGAACATGATTGGGGCTCTTGATTCGGAAGGTTGAACGTTATTTTTTCCCCGTACGTGCTTATTGTTGGGGTGCTTTTCGGCGTACAACACCTGTTGACTCCTTGCAACAAGCAATGTATTGGAAACCTACACATTTGGGTTATTTCAAACTGGCACATTCATTTGTGACATTTAAAAGTATGTGATTCATTTTGGGATTGCAATACTTGTGACGTAGATTCAAATTTTCATGACAGGTGAAGATATTTTGCAATAGCACAGCAAGTTTAAATGCGCTTCTCTACTTTTGTGATGACCTATCATGTATTTCTGACCATCAAGTCCGCTTACAGTAATTTTAGCTTATATCTTTCTCTTTCCAAATAATTGTGATTTTAGGTGCCAGACAAATCTGTCAGTTCTCTCCCTTAAGATCGTTCGCAACACATCAACATGATGGTCAGTGATTCTATAACAATGGCAGATGACTGGGGTGGGGCGTTGAGCCCCATTAGTCAGACATCAGTCATACAAGAGTTATAACCAGGAGGAATCTATGAGGAACAACACAAGTAATTTGAAGGATTGGGAGGACAGATACCAGGATTCAATTTGGGATTCTTCAAGGAACAATTTAAGTGAGTGCGTTTCAAATTTACGGTTTTGCCTCACTTTTTGACACATTGCACGAGGCTATGTAAAAAATTCATTAACTTTGGCGATACCTGGAGTACTTGTACCTCAGTTGGATAGCCGCCAGGAACCGGTGCTGGTTGACTGATCAGCTATAAATGTCTCAGTGAGAATTGGTAAAAATGGTTACATATTTATAATTTAAATCAAAACACAGTTTGTACTCTCTCAAAAGCATTCACTTGTTATGATTTATTCAGTAAGCGCTTTCTTGATGGAGTATTTTTCAGAGGACAATGCACCTTAAATTTGCAATCAGTAAAAAATTCAACAAGCAACCTAGGATCATTTTTCAAAGCCTACTCAGTTGGGTGATTTCAAACAGAAGTATTATTTTATAACATTGAATCATAAGTACTTAATTTGAGGGTAGCTGCAACGGAGGTAGGGACTCAAACCGTCAGGAAACAGACAGATAGTTTACAAACTCGCAGAATACAAGGGGGACTTTCTGTTTGTCCACATGGATCATTCATGTCTACATTACTGTGGATGCTGTTTTAACTGTACCTCAACTTTAGCATAATTCTTTTTTTTTCTAGAGAAAGTGCTATCAAGTTGGGGTATATTTTGGCAATCATGAACTTCCTGGAAATCATCTAGGAACGAAAGCAGTCACACTATCATTTAAAATGATTTAGAAACAAAATTGGGACTGACAAAAACATACACTTACTCTGCATTTTTAGTTACTTCTATTTGACAGGGTATATTTTAGTGGACAATGTGAATAGCAGCAAATCGTGTTGAAGAGAAACACATTTTGGAAGTCAACATTTGGGTAACTTCAATCTGGAGTACTAATTTGTGTCATTCATCAGTAAGTGCTTCATTTTGGGGTAGCTGCAATTGTGGCATATATTTAAGTCTTCAGTCAACAAACAGCAGATGAGGCGTGCTCCAGTTCATCCTAAAAGAACTGTGATGTCAGTTTAACACGGGAAGCTGCTCTAACTATACCGCAACTTTAGCTCAATTCTGTTATTCTGAAGAAAGTGCTATCAAGTTGGGGCATATTTTGGCAAACTTTATCTCGAAGGAAATTATACAGTAAGAACGGCAGTCACAGTATCACGTGGAATAATTCAGATATACAGTTAGGACTCTGGAGGAAATGCTATCAAGTTGGGTTATATTTTGGCAATCTTGAGATTACTGGAAATTGCTGCTCTAACTATACCTCAACTTTAGCTCAATTCTGTTATTCTGAAGAAAGTGCTATCAAGTTGGGGCATATTTTGGCAAACTTTATCTCAAAGGAAATTATTCAGTAAGAACGACAGTCACAGTATCACGTGGAATAATTCAGATATACAGTTAGGACTCTGAGAAAATGCGCTACCAGTTGGGGTAAAATTTGGGCAATCATGAACACCGAAATCATCTAAGAACGAAAGCAGTCACACTATCATTTAAAATGATTTAGAAACAAAATTTGGGACTGACAAAAAATATACACTTACTCTACATTTTTTTTTAAAGTTCTCTTTGACAGGGTATCGTTCGTGGAGAATGTGCATTGCAGGCAATTCATTTTGAAGGATGCACATTTTGAAAGTCAACATTTGGGTAACTTCAATCTGGAGTACTAATTTGGTCTTTTACCCAGTAAGTGCTTCATTTTGGGGTAGTGAATTGGGGCCACACATCAATTCTTCATTTTAAACAGACAGATAATCTGCAAGTCATAGAGATGAGGGGAGGCTCTGTTTCTTTCGAAAGGGATCTAGCCTGTCTGTTTTACATGTAAAGCGGGCATTTTCTATACCCAAGTTTTAGCCAATTCTTTTTTTTTCAAAAAAAAAAAATAGTGCGTAAAGTTGGGGTAATTTGGCAGTCATGGCTTCAGGAAAGTTTCAGAAGCAGCCAGGACCTGGGTTTGAAGAGAATGTTTGAATTGTATTTATTTCCTCTTCTGAACATATTGGGGCTCTTGATTCGGAAGGTTAAAAGTTTATTTTTTCCCGTACGTGCTTATTGTTGGGTGCTTTTCGGCGTAAAAACCCCTGTTGACTCTTGCAACAAGCAATGTTTTGGGAAAACCCCTACACATTTGGGTTTTTTCCCCAAACTGGCACATTCATTTGTGACATTTAAAAGGGTGATTCATTTTGGGATTGAAATACTTGGGAGGGTAGTTTCCCAAATTTTCATGACAGGTGAAGATATTTTGCAATAGCCACAGCAAGTTTAAATGCGCTCTTACTTTTGTGATGACCTATCCATGTATTTTCTGACCATCAAGTCCGCTTCAGTAATTTTAAGCTTATACTTTTTTTCTTTCCAAATAAATTGTGATTTTAGGTGCCAGAAAATCTGTCATTTCTCCCCCTAAGATCGTTCGCCAACACATCAACTGATGGTCATGATTCTAAAAACAATGGCAGATGACTGGGGTGGGGCGTTGAGCCCCATTAGTCAGACATCAGTCATACAAGAGCTATAACCAGGAGGAATCTATGAGGAACAACACAAGTAATTTGAAGGATTGGGAGGACAGATACCAGGATTCAATTTGGGATTCTTCAAGGAACAATTTAAGTGAGTGCATTTCAAATTTACGGTTTTGCCTCACTTTTTTGACACATTGCACGAGGCTATGTAAAAACATTCATTAACTTTGGCGATACCTGGAGTACTCGTACCTCAGTTGGATAGCCTCCAGGAACCGGTGCTGGTTGACTGATCAGCTATAAATGTCTTAGTTGAGAATTGGTAAAAATGGTTACATATTTATAGTTTAAATCAAAACACAGTTTGTACTCTCTCAAAAGCATTCACTTGTTATGATTTATTCAGTAGAGCTTCTTGATGGAGTATTTTCAGAGGACAATGCACCTTAAATTTGCAATCAGTAAAAAATTCAACAAGCAACCTAGGATCATTTTTCAAAGCCTACTCAGTTGGGTGATTTCAAACAGAAGTATTATTTTATAACATTGAATCATAAGTACTTAATTTGAGGGTAGCTGCAACGGAGGTAGGACTCACAACCGTCAGGAAACAGACAGATAGTTTACAAACTCGCAGAATACAAGGGGGACTTTCTGTTTGTCCACATGGATCATTCATGTCTACATTACTGTGGATGCTGTTTTAACTGTACCTCAACTTTAGCATAATTCTTTTTTTTTCTAGAGAAAGTGCTATCAAGTTGGGGTATATTTTGGCAATCACTGAACTTCCTGGAAATCATCTAGGAACGAAAGCAGTGACACACTATCATTTAAAAATGATTTAGAAACAAAATTGGGACTGACAAAAACATACACTTACTCTGATTTTTAGTTACTTCGTTTTGACAGGGTATATTTTAGTGGACAATGTGAATAGCAGCAAATCGTGTTGAAGAGAAACACATTTTGGAAGTCAACATTTGGGTAACTTCAATCTGGAGTACTAATTTGTGTCTTCATCAGTAAGTGCTTCATTTTGGGGTAGCTGCAATTGTGGCATATATTTAAGTCTTCAGTCAACAAACAGCAGATGAGGCGTGCTCCAGTTCATCCTAAAAGAACTGTGATGTCAGTTTAACACGGGAAGCTGCTCTAAACTATACCGCAACTTTAGCTCAATTCTGTTATTCCTGAAGAAAGTGCTATCAAGTTGGGGCATATTTTGGCAAACTTTATCTCGAAGGAAATATACAGTAAGAAGACAGTCCAGTATCACGTGGAATAATTCAGATATCAGTTAGGACTCTGGAGGAAATGCTATCAAGTTGGGTTATATTTTGGCAATCTTGAGATTACTGGAAATTGCTGCTCTAACTATACCTCAAATTTAGCTCAATTCTGTTATTTGAAGAAAGTGCTATCAAGTTGGGGCATATTTTTTTTGGGAAACTTTATCTCAAGGAAATTATCAGTAAGAACGGCAGTCACAGTATCACGTGGAATAATTCAATTACAGTTGGACTCTGAGAAAAATGCTATCCAGTTTGGGGATATATTGGCAATCATGGAACTACCTGGAAATCATCTAAGAACGAAAAGAGTCACACTATAATTTAAATGATTTAGAAAACAAAATTTGGGGCTGACAAAAATAACACTTACTCTAAATTTTATTTGTTCTCTTTGACAGGGTATCGTTCAGTGGAGAATGTGCATTGCAGCAAGTCTTTTGAAGAGATGGCACATTTTTAAAGTCAACATTTGGGTAACTTCAATCTGGAGTACTATTTGTGTCTTTTATCAGTAAAGTGCTTCATTTTGGGTAGCTGCAATTGTGGCACACATTCAATTCACCATGTTAAAAAGACAGATAATCTGCAAGTTCATAGGAGATGAGGGAGGGCTCTGTTTCTTCGACAGGGATCTAGCCTGTCTGTTTTACACTGTAAACTGCATTTTCTATACCTCAAGTTTAGCACAATTCCTGTTTTTCTAAAAAAAAAATAGTGCTGTCAAGTTGGGGGGAAATTTTTGGGAGTCATGAACTTCAAGGAAATGTTTCGAAAAAGCCATGGACCTAGGTTGAAGAGAATTGAATTTATTTAGTCCTCTTCTGAACATGATTGGGGCTCTTTATTGGAAGGTTGAACTTTTTTTTCCCCGACTGCTTTTGTTGGGGTTTTTTGGGCAAACCTTTGATCCTTGCAACAAGCAAAGTATTTGGAAAAACCCACACTTTGGGGTTTTTCAAAATGGGGAAAATTATTTGTACATTTTTAAAATATGTTATTTTTTTGGGGATTGCAATACTTTAGTAGATTCAAATTTTTATGACAGGTGAAGAATTTTCAAAAGCACGCAAGTTTTTAAAGCGTTCTCATTTTTGGGTGACCATCATGT
>NW_026986239.1:0-9279 GCF_018555375.3 Anguilla rostrata
CTTCAACAAAGACAGGAGGAAAAAGTATTCAAAGTATTTGTGTCTATACATAGGGTAGCAGGACAGCACTTCATCCTATAACAAGACAGTGATCCTAAGCATACAGCTAAAACACCAAAGGAGTTTTTCAGACCCAAACACTGGAAAACATGAATCCAACTGAACATTTGTTTTGTATGCTGAAGTGAAAACATAAGGCAACTAGCCCCAGAAACAAGCAGGAGCTGAAGTTGGTTGCAGTACAGGCCTGGCAGAGCATCACCAGACAATATACTCAGCAGCTGGTGATGTCTGTGGGTCAGACTTCAAGCAGTCATTGCATGCAAAGGATATGCGACAAAGGACTACTTTGCCCTGAAATGGGGGGCTATGTATAAAAACTGCTGAAATTTCCACAAGTTTAAACAAAAATGAATAAAAATACCCTTTAATAAAAAATTAGACTCTGCACTATATACAACAAACACTAAAAGTGCATCTCCACGAAATAACAGACAATGGAGCAGGACAGAAGGATAAACCTTACAAACACTAATAGTGCATCTCCACGAAATAACAGACAACGGAGCAGGACAGAAGGCTACACAAGTTGCGACCTAGGGAGTTATAATTCTACGGGCGTGTTGATTATTTTGTCAGTCAAGGCTCGTTGGATGGACGTCAAATCCGTGAGTACATACCATATTCCATCTGCGTTTCTGATGCGTTTACACTTACGCCATTGCATCCTTTCTCACAGACACTGTTTTACATATATAGCAAACCGAAACTGCTGAACGGTACACGCTCATCAGACTGTACAGATTCACACAACGATAGCCATAATCCACAACCGTTTCTTGCAGGGTCGCATTTCTCACTCTCATAATAAAACGCTTTGCAAAAAGAACTGATATCTCATAAAAAACACGTTTTCAACGTACAAAAATGCCAAGTTACTAAAAAGTATTGATATCAAAATGACGCCAAGTTACGATACTACAAACAATATAGGCTATCTTGCCTCACCGAAATGACATAAGATGTATCTCAAAGCAATGCTACCCAATTTCCTCAGTTCTTTCAAGTCACTTGGCCCTGTGTTTTCTAATCTTACCATTTCACAATATCATGCAAACTTTCTGTCAGATCAAAGAGAC
Organism: Anguilla rostrata; assembly: GCF_018555375.3. Classification (NCBI taxonomy): domain Eukaryota; kingdom Metazoa; phylum Chordata; class Actinopteri; order Anguilliformes; family Anguillidae; genus Anguilla; species Anguilla rostrata. The sequence continues at coordinate 1,140 of NW_026986239.1, forward strand.
AAATATTTCGAATTGCCTCATGGAACACATTGTTCATTGTACATTGAAATTAATGTATAAATTCATTAATGTACAGAACTGCTGCTGAGCAACGACAGGAAGCACATTTCTCCAGAAAACATGTTTATACTTGCTTCTGAACTGAATTTGAGTACATGTGCAAGTTATTGTATATTTGCTACGTACAATAAATACTGCATGTAAAACACATATTGTACATACATACATAGAGAACTTCTTTATCCGCATGGGGACATTTCCCTGGCAGCATCTTACATTCACATTCACGAACACACTTGTACCAAGAAACATACTATCATTCACGCAACAGAAAGCCTGGGCAGCGAAATACATAGGCCTACATACCAATACAAATTGGACATACACACACCTATTCAATCAATCTTGACTGTGAGAGAGCCATCCACACATATATTTGGCCTGTTCATGTAGTGCATGCTTATACACAGGGCCAAGTGACTTGAAAGAACTGAGGAAATATTGGGTAGCATTGCTTTGAGATACATCTTATGTCATTTCGGTGAGGCAAGATAGCCTATATTGTTTGTAGTATCGTAACTTGGCGTCATTTTGATATCAATACTTTTTAGTAACTTGGCATTTTTGTACGTTGAAAACGTGTTTTTTATGAGATATATATATACACACACATACATATACATTATCACAATATCAACATTCTCTAAAATAAGATAATTCAATCCATAATAATCGATATTTCATTGCACACCGTCTCGGGCCAATCAACACAAAAACTGAATTATTAAAAACCTCAAAAAGTGACCTATCCCTTTAAAGCCATGAACAGTAAGTCTGCAGTCATATAGTCCCTTTATTATCCAAAGGCAGCACAGCACACTGACACATCGGTTTGACTCACTTAAATTTAGACCAATAAACCAAAGAGACTTCTTTATGGCGGCGTAATTTTCCCTCAAGTATGAAAAAAAAAATGTAGAAGATAAATTGATGACTTTCCCAACCATATACATTTTTAAAGAGCTACGTTTAGATTCAGCTTTTTAATTAAGTTGCGTTGCTCCGGTTGCTACTCCAGATTCTCATTTGGTCTGATTAACGAGCCTGCTGACATGCCTTCTAATGATGTGGCTGTTTAGATTGTTCCTTGTTAACTCTTAATTGACTTTCATCAAGGCCATATTCTAAAGCATGGCTGACTAGTAATTAAAAGCTGGACTCTCTTCCAGCAAAGAATATAAATATATAAAATAAAATATATAAAATAAAGGAAGGCAGATATTTTACTGGAAACATAATGGAAATATTCTCCATTTTATCTGGCGTGGAATGCAGTTCAGGGTTGGTTTGCATTGAGACGAGGGCATTATGTGTGATTTAATCTATTTTGGCACATTAAGTTACGGTGTACAGTGAAAACACAATGAAACATTGACTCAGGACACAGACAGTTTGCAATTAAACCACTCCGGTGGCAATGCAGTTGTTCAGGACATAAAACAGCTAAATCCTTAACCTCCAGTTTACGTGCTGCAAATCACTTTAATGCCCACCAGCTCAGGACTCTCAGCCCGGACTACTCTAATTTCAGTGCAAATACAAACTGTCTTTATTGAATTGAAGCATTAAATCTGCGGCAGGTCCTCCCCTGACAGTAACTTGCATAGGCGTTACAACAATTCAATTGGTAATACTTATTCCAGTTAGTATAGCACTACAAGAGTTAAAACTTGAGTGGAAATGCATTCCATTCTGCTTTACTACTGTAACTTTTGAAACTGTTCTTCTCACTCCACTGCACTGCTAAAATAAGTTGCTATTCATTAGTATTATTCTAAACACAAAATGTGCCAAATAATGTTTGTCTGCATATTTGTTTTGATATTATTAATTTGTTCATATATGTAGTGAGATTTGGTGAGAACAAATATAAACTGATTCACTTTATTTGGGCTTCAACAGTCAGCAGAGCCCAATTTCATGCTTAATTTATTTTTATATATATAAAATTAAAATTAGAACAGACATGATAAAATAGTTCACTGAATAGAAATACAATTGATCAATTGCACAAATTATCAATATTAATGTTAATTGAATTACTGAATACAACTAAATGACAGCTAAGCACAAAATGTATTGATTAACCAGGATAAATAAAAATGACAGGTTAATAAAATGTTGGAATCACTAATGGTAGGGCCACGCTATTAGTTTATGTTATGGGTGACAACTATCTTTAAATTGGTTAGCCTAGTTAATTAAATCAGTCTCACAAAAACATATCAGTCTCGTGAAAACAACAATGCATATAGTATAATACCAGGAAGTTATTACTAAACAATATGTTTTTTACATGACAGTAATTATTCAGCAGTTGAAAAACAAACAGAATATTGATGATTTTACCGTTACTGCTCTTGGGGGCTTGTAACGGAGCGAACCCTCCGTTCCTGCTGAGACCGTATTTGTTAAAACGAACGAATTTTAACTGTGTAGGCTATCTGCTCATGGTAGCGGCTGTTTGGCGCTTTCATAAATGTAGCTAGTGCGCATCATTTATGTTTGCCGGTTTATTAACTCAAACATATTCGCTACTGTACATCTGTTCACCACCATAATGTACTGCAACAAGTCACTTAAACATACACTTATCTGGTTTCAAACATTAAAGGTATAGCGTGTTCACCTGACGCAATGTTAGGAGTTGCTACTAACCCGTTGTTTGTTCCGTTTGTTCCACATTCAAACCGGAATGACGTAATCCGAACGTCACGATTCTGTGTAATTTTATTGGAAGAGCTGGACACGAAAAATGAGCTATTTTAGACCATAAAATATATTCGGTATTATTTTCTAGTATCTAATTAGGTTTCATTACTATATATAAAGTAGCAACCTATATATATATATATATATATATATATATATATATATATATATATTGGGATGGCAGGTATGCCATCCCGCCAAGTTACGCCTTGGCGGGGGCATGCCCCCATACCTATACAGCACCGAGAGTTTGGCACTTTTCAGGGTTCCCCACAGAAATAACCACAACAGCCACAGACACTCAGCCCTTAAAAACATTAAATTCTGTACATTCTGACCCCATTTCAACAGACAGAATTCATAAACAACTTCACATGTCCACACAATAAAGCCCCAAACTAAGGGGATTTTGCGTTTTCTCCTTCTTCTTCTTCTTCTTCTTCTTCTTCTTCTTCTTCTCATTCTTATTTTTCCTGCCGCCTATCCCATTAACAACATGTCTCCCCATTGGACATTTCACTAACACCAGCCAAATCTGCCCTACACGACCCAATCAAAAACGCGCATACACACGCAAAATACCCATACATTTGTATTCTGAAACATTTCCCATTCAAACAGCTAGTCCACCTGTGGCCTAGTGGGTAAGGTTACAGTCTTGGGAACATGGGGTCGGAGGTTCAAGCCCAGCTTAGAACACGTTTCTTTAACCTGCTTCAACCCTCACTAATAATTGTCTACTAGCCTACTTATCAATTATTGCTTTTGCACCATATTTACCCGCCGTTCACCGTTCAGTTATTAACCGGCTACAATATTGCTAAGCCACATGGATTCAACGGGAGCTCTTCTGTGCTTACTGGCCTGTGTTCTTTAAAACCACCGGCAGGTTTGCTAATGATATTTCACGCATTGCATAGCTATGGCATTAGCTAACGAAGTCACGGCAAATGTATTCCTTTCATTAAAAAGTTACACCAGTTCACCACTGTGCCATTTCTATTAACTATATTTCTTCACTTGGCTACCGTACAAAACTTTCATATAAGCAAACGCCACGCTTCTATTTCTACATTCATGTTACCTCGCTCTGTTCTCTATCTAGCCACATACGCTACACAAACAATTACTACTTATGTACATTCTGCAACTCCGCAATTAGAACAGCTAATCCATCCGTGGCCTAGTGGGTAAGGTTACAGGCTTGATAACACTGGGTCGTATGTTCAAGCCCAGCTTGAAACACGTTTCTTTAACCTGCTTCGATCCTCACTAATAATTGTCTACTACTTCTTAATTATTGCTTTTGCACCATTTCTACCCGCCGTTGACCGTTCAGTTATTAACCGGCTACAATATTGCTAAGATATATGCATTATGACTTACCGTCTGTACGTTGGGTTATTGACCGGCTACAATATTGCTAAGCCACATGGATTCAACGGGAGCTCTTCTGTGCTTACTGGCCTGTGTTCTTTAAAACCACCGGCAGGTTTGCTAATGATATTTCACGCATTGCATAGCTATGGCATTAGCTAACGAAGTCACACACTGGTAAACCTCACTCACTCACGGCCACCCATATGCATTTCATGACGCAAATGTATTCCTTTTATTTAAAAGTTACACCAGTTCACCACTGTGCCATTTCTACTAACTATATTTCTTCACTTGGCTACCGTACAAAACCTTAATATCAGCAAACGCCACGTTTCTACATTCCTGTTACCTCGCCCTGTTCTCTATCTACCCACATACGCTACAAACAATTAGTACTTGTGTACATTCCGCAACTCCGCAGGTTGAACAGCTAATCCGTCTGTGGCCTAGTGGGTAAGGTTACAGGCTTGGGAACACTGGGTCGCATGTTCAAGCCCAGCTTGGAACCCATTTCTTTAACTTGCTTCGACCCTCACTAATAATTGTCTACTACTTCTTAATTATTGCTTTTGCACCATATCTACCCGCCGTTCACCGTTCAGTTATTAACCGGCTACAATATTGCTAAGATATATGCATTATGACTTACCGTCTGTACGTTCAGTTATTGACCGGCTACAATATTGCTAAGCCATATGGATTCAACAGAAGCTCTTCTGTGCTTACTGGCTTGTGTTCTTCTTTAAAACTACCGGCAGGTTCGCTAATGATATTTCACGCATTGCATAGCTATGGCATTAGCTAACGAAGTCACAGACTGGTAAACCTCACTCACTCACGCCACACCATATGCATTTCATGACGCAAATGTATTCCTTTTATTTAAAAGTTACACCGGTTCACCACTGTGCCATTTCTACTAACTATATTTCTTCACTTGGCTACTGTACAAAACCTTAATATCCAGCAAACGCCACGTTTCTACATCCATGTTATCTCGCCCTGTTCTCTATCTAGCCACATAGGCTACACACAATTACTACGTATGTACGTTCTGCAACTCCGCATTAAAACATTACATTTAAAATCATGATTCACTCATAAGTATAACTACTAGCACTGAACATGAGAAAAACACATTCGTGCAATAGATTACATTACAGGTAATAATGTGTGCAATGTTATTTGACCCTCCACTTCAACAACCATGTTCAATACCGACTGTTATATATAACATTTGATAAGGAATATAAGCTCGCTCATGGTCACTCCATTTACTTCGCACTATACTCCGTGATCATGTCAACCTTCACCTACATGCCCATTCTGCTAAAAACATATTGTTTCAACTACGGAATTTCGTAATTTCATTTTAATTTCTCTCACACTGTTGTTATTCTCTCATATGCAAAGCCTGCTGGGACATATGCGTCTGCTCCTATTCTCCACTATCATGTTTTCCGGTTCTAGTTTAGCAAAACGGCGAAGAGGATTCCTACCTGCAGATTAGCCTATCAAATGCCTTATAAACCTTACAAACACTAAAAGTGCATCTCCACGAAATAACAGACAATGGAGCAGGACAGAAGGATAAACCTTACAAACACTAATAGGCATCTCCACGAAATAACAGACAACGGAGCAGGACAGAAGGCTAACAAGTTGCGACCTAGGGAGTTATATTCTACGGCGTGTTTGATTATTTTGTCAGTCAAGGCTCGTTGGATGGACGTCAAATCCGTGAGTACATACCATATTCCATCTGCGTTTCTGATGCGTTTACACTTACGCCATTGCATCCTTTCTCACAGACACTGTTTTACATATATAGCAAACCGAAACTGCTGAACGGTACACGCTCATCAGACTGTACAGATTCACACAACGATAGCCATAATCCCAACCGTTTCTTGCAGGGTCGCATTTCTCACTCTCAATAAAACGCTTTGCAAAAAGAACTGATATCTCATAAAAACACGTTTTCAACGTACAAAAATGCCAAGTTACTAAAAAGTATTGATATCAAAATGACGCCAAGTTACGATACTACAAACAATATAGGCTATCTTGCCTCACCGAAATGACATAAGATGTATCTCAAAGCAATGCTACCCAATATTTCCTCAGTTCTTTCAAGTCACTTGGCCCTGTGTTTTCTAATCTTACCATTTCACAATATCATGCAAACTTTCTGTCAGATCAAAGAGACAAATATTTCGAATTGCCTCATGGAACACATTGTTCATTGTACATTGAAATTAATGTATAAATTCATTAATGTACAGAACTGCTGCTGAGCAACGACAGGAAGCACATTTCTCCAGAAAACATGTTTATACTTGCTTCTGAACTGATTTGAGTACATGTGCAAGTTATTGTATATTTGCTACGTACAATAAATACTGCATGTAAACACATATTGTACATACATACATAGAGAACTTCTTTATCCGCATGGGGACATTTCCCTGGCAGCATCTTACATTCACATTCACGAACACACTTGTACCAAGAAACATACTATCATTCACGCAACAGAAAGCCTGGGCAGCGAAATACATAGGCCTACATACCAATACAAATTGGACATACACACACCTATTCAATCAATCTTGACTGTGAGAGAGCCATCCACACATATATTTGGCCTGTTCATGTAGTGCATGCTTATACACAGGGCCAAGTGACTTGAAAGAACTGAGGAAATATTGGGTAGCATTGCTTTGAGATACATCTTATGTCATTTCGGTGAGGCAAGATAGCCTATATTGTTTGTAGTATCGTAACTTGGCGTCATTTTGATATCAATACTTTTTAGTAACTTGGCATTTTTGTACGTTGAAAACGTGTTTTTTATGAGATATATATATACGAGCCTCAGTGCTGCTGCCAGATATTCAGTGGATACTACAAGCATTATTTCTCCTGAATATTTTTCCATTGAGTTCAACAGGAAAATTAATCAGAAGAAACAATGCCTGTAGTATCTACTGCATATCTGGCAGCAGCATGGTGGTTTGAGGCTCATTTTTATACCTTGGACCCTTGATGACTTAAAGCCAAATGTATTCCATACTGTATCAGCATAATTTACAGCTGAATCTAGTCCCACCCCCTAATTCCCATAAAGATCCATTCAAATGCAAAGTTTTGTATCGCTTGTAGGACAACCTGAAAATAAGATATCCAGACTCTGATGATGTTGATAGGTCACAGACATCAGGAAGTCATGGCATGCAAATGATATGCAACCAAATACAAAACATGACTCTTTTATTTGACATTATGTTAATTTGTCTACTGTATAAGTGAATTTCCCTGTTTCTAGCTTTTCCCCAAATAGTTCACTGCAGCAAAAGTAAACGAGCAAATGGTGGCACAGGAGGTCTGAGAAATCATATATATATATATATATATGATTGCTAAGGGTAAAAATATACGGCCATTTCTTCTGTGAGATAATCGAATACTGTTTGGACATGGTATAGTCTGGATAATGTGTAGTAGATAAGCAGGTCATCTGCTGGCAGTAGGTGGGTGTAATTGCATGGGTACAATTGATATGCTGATTCTTTTTTTTGTATATGGTATACATGGTTGTTTAATAGTGGGGGCACTTCCTGTAATAAAATACCCACACTGGTTGCACAAGTTGACTCTCATCTCCAAGTTCACTGTAAAATCTGCCGACCGACCATCTTTGTAACGGGCTTTACTTTTCCCGAATCACTGTGCAAGGCACAGTGGGTACAGTCAGTGGCACAGCACGTGGGTGATATGGCCGGCGTTGAATGTTGGTATTTCGAGCAGGGGCCAGAAGCACACATCTCAAAGTACATGGTCAGGTGTAAAATGTGACATGAATGGCCCAGTGCTGCCTTCCTCAATGTTGTCTTTGGGAAGTGGTCCACTCCAGTTGCAGCCAGATTAGTGGGATCAAGGAGCGGTGAGCAAAAGCAAGGGGCCGATCGAGTTCGCACAAACAAAA
>NW_026986240.1:0-7964 GCF_018555375.3 Anguilla rostrata
CCTGGAACACCATAACAACTGCCTAGCAACACACTAACAACCGCCTATAACTCCATAGCAACCACCCAGCAATGCCCTAGCAACCACCTGAATCTCCATAGCAACCACCTAGCACCACCCTAGCAACCACCTAGAATTCCATGGAACCACCTAGAACTCCATAGAACCATCTGGCAACACCCTAGCAACTGCCTCAAACATCATAGCAACTACCTACCACTGTTCACTCCGTTCAGCAGAAAGTCGACTTTGCATTGGCGGCAACCACACTTCAAAATTTCTGCAGGAATTGTCTAGTTAGTGTGGTTGCCTTAGGCAAGCACACTATTATTATTGCACATATTATTATTATTATTTCTTTCCACCCATTTTTTGGACCGCTACTCCTCCCAGAGTTTTCGCACCACATACATGTGAAATATGTCAAATCGACCGGCTTGATCGGGAATGGTGTACTATTACTTTGTGGAAAGTTTCGGTAGACGGTTTTTGAGAAATTCCACTTTTTTTGGGAAATTTTTCCCATAGAGAATGAATGGCGGAATGTTCACCCTTGTGATGTCACAATGCTCTGTCTTCTCACCCTTGTGATGTCACAATGGTCTGTCTTCTAGCAGCAGTACTCTGGTCTTTTTCTAGATTTGAACATTCTGTCATTCATCTCTATGGGGAAAAATTGCCAACTAATTGTGCAGTGCCTCATTGGACAATGGTCTTTTGTCCATTGGTTGAGATCAGCCTTGCCCCCCTTCCTGACAGGCCGATGTTTGATATTTCATAACTTTTGAACCGTTTGTCATAGAGAACTATGGGTCGTGTCATTGGACTCAGTAAAGACCTAGCAACTGCCTAGAACTCCATAGCAACCCCCTAGCAACATTCTAGCAACCGCCTGTAACTCCATAGCAACGACCTAGCAACCACCTAGAACACCCTAGCAACTGCCTAGAACTCCATAGCAACCACCTAGCAACACCCTAGAAACCACCAGGAACACCATAGCAACCACATAGCAACACCCTAGCAACAATCTGGAACACCATAACAACTGCCTAGCAACACCCTAGCAACCGCCTATAACTCCATAGCAACCACCTAGCAACATCCTAGCAACCACCTAGAATATCCTAGCAACACCCTAGCAACCGACTATAACTCCATAGCAAATGCCTAGCAACACCCTAGCAACCGGCTATAACTCCATAGCAACCACCTAGCAACACCATAGTAACCACCTAGAACTCCATAGCATCCACCTAGCAACACCCTAGCAACCACCTAGAATACCCTAGCACCCACCTAGCAACACCCTAGCAACCGCTTCAAACTCCATAGCAACCACCTAGCAACTCCCTAGACACCACCTAAAACACCATAGTCACCACCAGAACATCATAGCAACTACCAACCACTGATCACTCTGTTCAGCAGAAAGTCAACTTTGCATTGGCGGCAACCACACTTCACAATTTCTGCAGGAATTGTCTAGTTAGTGTGGTTGCCTTAGGGCAACTACACTATTATTATTGCACATATTATTATTAGTGTGGTTGCCTTAGGGCAACTACACTATTATTATTGCACATATTATTATTATTATTATTCTTTCCGCCTGTTTTTTGGACCGCTACTCCTCCCAGAGTTTTCGCACCACATACACGTGCAATATGTCAAATCGAGCGGCTTGATCGGGAATGGTGTGCTATTACTTTGTGGAAAGATTGGTTGCACGGTTTTTGAAAAATTTGAATTTTTGTGGGCAATTTTTCCCCAATGAGCGGAATGAACCTTGGCATGTCCAATGTTTCTCCACCTTGTGATGTCACAATGCCCCTGGTTCTAAGGGCTCACCTTGATTGAACATTGCTTCACCAAATGCCCTGTTCTATGGCATAGCAAATCTTGTCATGTGTGTCCTCTTCTTCAGATTTGATACATTGCTCATATTCGATCTCTATGGGAAAAACTTGCCCACAAATTGACAATGCACTATTGACAATAAGAGCCTTGTCCATTGGTAGATCAGCCTGCCACCTCCTGATGCCATACTGAACCATAACTTGAACCGTTGCATAGAGAACTATGGGTCGCGTCATGGACTCCAGTAAACCTAGCAACTGACTAGAATCACATAGCAAACCCTGCAACACCTAGCAAACCCTAGAACACCTAGCAACGGCCTTGAACTCCATAGCAACCACCTACAACACCTAGCAACACCTGGAACACCATAGCAAATGCCTGGCAACACCTAGCAACCGCATAATGCCATAGCAACCACCTAGCAACACCATAGTAACCACCTAGAACACCATAGCAACCACCTAGCAACACCTAGCAACCACTGGAACACCATAGCAACCACTAGCAAACCTAGCACATCTGACACACCTAACGCTGCCTAGCAACCACCCTAGAACACATGGAACACCATAGCAACGACCTAGCAACACCCTAGCAACCACCTGGAACACCATAACAACTGCCTAGCAACATCCTAGCAACCACCTAGAATACCCTAGCAACCCCCTAGCAACACCCTAGCAACCACCTAGAAATCCATAGCAACAACCTAACAACACACTAGCAACCACCTGGAACACCATAGCAAATGCCTGGCTACACCCTAGCAACCACCTAGAACTCCATAGCAACCACCTAGCAACCACCTGTAACACCATAACAACAGCCTAGCAACACCCTAGCAACCGCCATGAACTCCATAGCAACCACCTAGCAACACCCTAGCAACCACCTGGAACACCATAGTAACCATCTAGCAACACCCTAGCAACCACTTGGAACACCATAACAACTGCCTAGCAACAGCCTAGCAACCGCCTATAACTCCATAGCAACCACCTAGCAACACCCTAGCAACCACCTGGACCACAATAACAACTGCCTAGCAACACCCTAGCAACCGCCTAGAACTCCATAGCAACCACCTACCAACCACTTAGCATACCCTAGCAACCACCTAGCAATGCCCTAGCAACCACCTGGAGCTCAATAGCAACCACCGGAAACTCCATAGCAACCACCTAGCACCACCCTAGCGACCGCCTAGAATTCCATGAAAACACTTAGAACTCCATAGAACCACCTAGCAACACCCTAGCAACTGCCTCAGACATCATAGCAACTACCTACCACTGTTCACTCCGTTCAGCAAAAAGTCGACTTTGCGTTGGCGGCAACCACACTTTTCGCACCACATTCACGTGCAATACGTCAAATCGAGCGGCTTGATCGGGAATGGTGTGCTATTACTTTGTGGAAAGATTGGTTGCACGGTTTTTGAAAAATTTGAATTTTTGTGGGCAATTTTTCCCCATAGGGAATGAATGGCGGAATGTTCACCCTTGTGATGTCACAATGGTCTGTCTTCTAGCAGCAGTACTCTGGTCTCTCTCTAGATTGAACATTCTGCCATTCATCTCTATGGGGAAAAATTGTCCACAAATTGTACAATGCCTCATTGGACATAGTAGAGAGTCCTTTGTCCATTGGTGTAGATCAGCCTTGCCCCCCTTCCTGATTGGCCGATGTTTGATATTTCATAACTTTTGAACCGTTAGTAATAGAGAACTATGGGTCGCGTCATTGGACTCAGTAAAGACCTAGCAACCGCCTAGAACTCAATAGCAACCCCCTAGCAACACCCTAGCAACCACCTAGAACACCCTAGCAACGGCCTAGAACTCCATAGCAACCACCTAACAACACACTAGCAAACACCTGGAACACCATAGCAAATGCCTGGATACACCCTAGCAACCGGCTATAACGCCATAGCAACCACCTAGCAACACACATAGTAACACCTAGAAACACACATAAGCAACCCATAGCAACACCCATAGCAACCCACACTGAAATACCATACCAAACCAACACCTAGCAACACCCTAGCAAACACAATCTGAAAACACCATACAACTGCCTAGCAACACCCTAGCAACCACACTGGAAACACCATAACAACTGCCTAGCAACACCTGAGCAACCGACCTAGAACTCCATAGCAACCACCTAGCAACATCCTAGCAACCACTTAGAATACCCTAGCAACCACCTAGCAACACCCTAGCAACCACCTGGAACACCATATTAACCACCTAGCAACACCCTAGCAACAATCTGGAACACCATAACAACTGCCTAGCAACACCCTAGCAACCACATGGAACACCATAGCAATGACCTAGCAACCACCTTGAACTCCATAGCAACCACCTAGCAACACCCTAGCAACGGCCTAGAACTCCATAGCAACCACCTAGCAACACCATAGCAACTGCCTAGAACTCCATAGCAACCACCTAGCAACACCCTAGCAACCACCTGGAACACACCATAGCAACCACCTAGCAACACCCATAGCAACCACTTGAACACACTAAACAACTGCCTAGCAACACCCTAGCAACCACTAGGAACACCATAGCAACCACCTAGCAACACCCTAGCAAACCACCTAGAACCTAACATAGCAAACCACCTAGCAACACCTAGCAACACCCTAGAACTGCCCATAGCAACCACCTAGCAACCGCCTAGAACTCCATAGCAACCACCTAGCAACACCCTAGCAACGGCCTAGAACTCCATAGCAACCACCTAGCAACACCATAGCAACCACCTAGAACTCCATAGCAACCACCAAGCAACACCCTAGCAACCACCTAGCAACACCATAGCAACCGCCTAGAACTCCATAGCAACCACCTAGCAACCACCGGGAACACCATATCAACCACCTAGCAACACCCTAGCAACCACTTGGAACACCATAACAACTGCCTAGCAACACCCTAGCAACCGCCTATAACTTCATAGCAACCACCTAGAATACCCTAGCAACCCCCAAGCAACCACCTGGAACTCCATAGCAACCACCCAACATCACACTAGAAACCACCTGGAACACCATAGCAAATGCCTAGCAACACCCTAGCAACCACCTGGAACACCATAGCAACCACCTAGCAACACCTTAGCAACCACTTGGAACACAATAACAACCACCTAGCAACACCCTAGCAACCGCCAAGAACTCCATAGCAACCCCCTAGCAACATCCTAGCCACCGGCTCTAACTCCATAGCAATGACCTAGCAACCCATAACAACCAGCTAGAAAAGCCTAGCAACCATCTAGAATTCCATAGCAACCACCTGGAACACCATAGCAAATGCCTAGCAACACCCTAGCAACCGCCTATAACTCCATAGCAACCACCTAGCAACATCCTAGCAACCATTTAGAATACCCTAGCAACCACCTAGCAACCACATGGAACACCATAGCAACGACCTAGCAACACCCTAGCAACCACCTAGAACTCCATAGCAACCACCTAGCAACACCCTAGCAACCGCCTAGAACTCCATAGCAACCACCTAGCAACACCTGAGCAACCGCCTAGAACTCCATAGCAACCACCTAGCAACACCCTAGCAACCACCTAGAACTCCAAAGCAACCACCTAGCACCACCCTAGCAACGGCCTAGAACTCCATAGCAACCACCTAGCAACACCATAGCAACTGCCTAGAACTCCATAGCAACCACCTAGCAACACCCTAGCAACGGCCTAGAACTCCATAGCAACCCCCTAGCAACATCCTAGCAACCGGCTCTAACTCCATAGCAATGACCTAGCAACCCATAACAACCAGCTAGAAAAGCCTAGCAACCATCTAGAATTCCATAGCAACCACCTGGAACACCATAGCAAATGCCTAGCAACATCCTAGCAACCATTTAGAATACCCTAGCAACCACCTAGCAACACCCTAGCAACCACCTGGAACACCATAGCAACCACCTAGCAACACCCTAGCAACAATCTGGAACACCATAACAACTGCCTAGCAACACCCTAGCAACCACATGGAACACCATAGCAACGACCTAGCAAAACCCTAGCAACCACCTAGAACTCCATAGCAACCACATAGCAACACCCTAGCAACCACCTAGAACTCCATAGCAACCACCTAGCAACACCCTAGCAACGGCCTAGAACTCCATAGCAACCACCTAGCAACACCATAGCAACTGCCTAGAACTCCATAGCAACCACCAAGCAACATCCTAGCATCCACTTTGAATACCCTAGCAACCGCCTAGAAACACCCTAGCAACCACATGGAACACCATAGCAACGACCTAGCAACACCCTAGCAACCACCTACAACTGCATAGCAACCACCTAGCAACACCCTAGCAACCGCCTAGAACTCCATAGCAACCACCTAGCAACACCATAGCAACCGCCTAGAACTCCATAGCAACCACCTAGCAACACCCTAGCAACCACCTAGCAACACCATAGCAACCGCCTAGAACTCCATAGCAACCACCTAGCAACACCCTAGCAACTACCTGGAACACCATAGCAACCACCTAGCAACACCCTAGCAACCACTTGGAACACCATAACAACTGCCTAGCAACACCCTAGCAACCACTTGGAACACCATAGCAACCACCTAGCAACACCCTAGAAACCACCTAGAAATCCATAGCAACCAACTAGCAACACCTTAGCAACCACCTACCAACACCCTAGCAACCACCTAGAACTCCATAGCAACCACCTAGCAACACCCTAGCAACGGCCTAGAACTCCATAGCAACCACCTAGCAACACCATAGCAACTGCCTAGCAACACCTAGCAACACCATAGCAACCGCCTAGAACTCCATAGCAACGACCTAGCAACTCCTTAGCAACCACCTGGAACACCATAGCAACCACCTAGCAACACCCTAGCAACCACTTGGAACACCATAACAACTGCCTAGCAACACCCTAGCAACCACTTGGAACACCATAACAACTGCCTAACAACACCCCAGAAACCGCCTATTACTTCATAGCAACAACCTAGAATAACCTAGCAACCCCCAAGCAACCACCTGGAACTCCATAGCAACCACCCAACAACACACTAGCAACCATTTGGAACACCATAGCAACCACCTAGCAACACCCTAGCAACCACCTGGAACACCATAGCAACCACCAAGGAACACCATAGCAACCACCTGTAACACCATAACCACCTCCTAGCAAAACTATAGCAACATGCTAGCAACCACCTAGCAACACCCTAGCAACCGCCTATAACTCCATAGCAACCACCTACCAACCACTTAGCATACCCTAGCAACCACCTAGCAATGCCCTAGCAACCACCTGGAGCTCAATAGCAACCACCTGAAACTCCATAGCAACCACCTAGCAACACCCTAGCAACCACCTGGAACACCATAGCAACCACCAAGGAACACCATAGCAACCACCTGTAACACCATAACCACCTCCTAGCAAAACTATAGCAACATGCTAGCAACCACCTAACAACACCCTAGCAACCGCCTATAACTCCATAGCAACCACCTAGCAACATCCTAGCAGCCACCTAGAATACCCTAGCAACACCCTAGCAACTGCCTATAACTCCATAGCAAATGCCTAGCAACACCCTAGCAACCGGCTATAACTCCATAGCAACCACGTATCAACACCCTAGCAACCACCTGGAACACCATAACAACTGCCTAGCAACACCCTAGCAACTGCCTAGAACTCCATAGCAACCACCTACCAACCACTTAGCATACCCTAGCAACCACCTAGCAATGCCCTAGCAACCACCTGGAGCTCAATAGCAACCACCTGAAACTCCATAGCAACCACCTAGCACCACCCTAGCGACCGCCTAGAATTCCATGAAACCACTTAGAACTCCATAGAACCACCTAGCAACACCCTAGCAACTGCCTCAGACATCATAGCAACTACCTACCACTGTTCACTCGTTCACAGAAAGTCGACTTTGCAGTTGGCGGCAACCACACTTCACAATTTCTGCAGGAATTGTCTAGTTATTATATTTTTATTATCTATCTTTCCACCCATTTTTTGGACCACTACTCCTCCCAGAGTT
>NW_026986241.1:0-10109 GCF_018555375.3 Anguilla rostrata
GGGGGCTTTCGGTTTGTAGTTGGTGATCTGTCTGAGGCCCTTCCAGACAGAGGCCGAGTTGTTTTCTGAGAACTGCTGTTGGAGTTTCTCAGAGTACAGTCGTTTAGCATCTCTCACCGCCTTGCTAAACCTGTATTTAGACTCTTTAAACCGGTCCTTGTCCCCACTCCTAAATGCTTCCTCCTTTGCCAGCCTTAGCTGTCTGAGTTTAGCTGTAAACCAGGGTTTGTCGTTGTTGTAGATAACCCTGGTGCGTGATGGTACACAGCTGTCCTCACAGAAGCTGATGTATGATGTCACAGCCTCTGTGTACTCATCCAGACTGATGGTAGCAGTCCTGAAAACATCCCAGTCAGTGCAGTCCAAGCACGTGCGAAGATCCTCCATAGCTTCACTGGTCCACTTCTTAGATGTCCTCACAACAGGTTTGCAGAGTTTTAATTTCTGCCTGTATGCACGAATCAGGTGGACTATGATGTGGTCAGAGTGTCCCAGTGCAGCGCGGGGGACGGCGTGATAGGCACGGTTGATTGTACTGTAGCAGTGATCTAAAGTGTTCTCCTCTCTGGTCGGGCATTTAATCAACTGGTGGTATTTAGGCAGTTCGTGGCTGAGATTCCCTTTGTTAAAGTCGCCGAGGACGATAACGAAAGAGTCCGGGTTTGTCCGCTCCACACACAGTATCTGGTCGGCGAGCGTACGCTGTGCCTCCTGCACGAGGGCTTGCGGTGGAATGTAAACACCGACCAGAATGAATGAAGCGAACTCGCGGGGGAGTAGAAGGGTTTGCAGTTGATGAAAAAAGTTTCCAGAACAGGAGAACAGTGCTGCATAATCACTGTAACATCTTTACACCAGCCACTGTTTGTATAAAAACAAATACCTCCACCTTTCATTTTGCCGGAGCGCTCTGTGTCGCGATCCGCTCTGAATAGCTGAAAGCCTGCCAGCTGCAGCGCAGAGTCCGGTATCGATCCACACAGCCAAGTTTCCGTGAAGCACAAAACGGAAGATGTTGAAAAGTCTCTGTTTTTATCCACCAGTAGCTGGAGTTCGTCCAGTTTATTGCACAGCGATCGCACGTTAGATAGAAATATTCCCGGTAACGGAGTGCGTAGACCGCGTCTGCGGAGACGCACGAGCGCACCGGCACGTTTCCCTCTCCTCCGGCGTTTCACTGCGTGAACAAGGGTGAGCGTACCTTTGACAAAAGTGACCAGTAATTCCGCAGATGTGATGAGAATGTTCGGAAATAAATCCACAGGAGTTGTTACCCTGATATTCATGAGCTCTTCCCTGGTGAAAGAGTTCCGGATGCTATCGCAAAACACTGAATTTACAAACAAAACAAGGCAAAACAATGCGCACCAACACACCGAGGCAGCCATCCGCGGCGCCATCTTGATCGAGTATATGGAAAATACCTTGCTCATAATTCATGATTAATGGTTAAAGAGTGATAGAATATTTGATAAAATGAAACTGTACAGTTGAACATTTATAAAGTGTACTATTTGGTTTATTAGTAACACTTTTACACTTTTGAGGTTACAATGATGCCTTAAAGAAAAAAACTAAGATTGAGAAAAGTATTCAGTTGTTATAATAGCCTGTTGTCATACAGGCTGGGTTTTTTGGATACCTGAGAAGAAACCTGTGAACCTAGGATTCTCTCCCTGACGAGGGAGATGGCGAGCCGACCAGCTTGATCAACTTGATTCATCTTCATCCATTGAGGAAGAACCCCCTGATACCCCTTGTTTCTCCCAACCCCACTCTGGTGTGGTAGGATTGTGATTGAGAAATTACACAATTTTATTTGATACTTTATTTTTTGTAAAAAGGGTACACCCAACCAACAATACTGACTTGAAACTAACTAAATTGAACTTGACCAATTGAACTGAACCAGACTGAACAGAAGACATTCAGAACTGAATGGACAGTGAATACAGTTACAACACTCAGGACATTGATATGAAGACAAATGAATGTGTTTGAATGTGATAAGCTTTACATATTGTCGTTACGTTTTCTTTAATACAGTTCTAACCATTTTGCACTTACTTTCTGGCTCCGGTTGTTCATTGTGTCCATCTCTTCATTCATAACCTCTCCTTACGAACCTAGCTTTAACCTGAAAATATTTACCTACTGCTAAGTGACCCTTTAGGTGGGTTACAGTCATCATATACGTGACTATCCTGAACTGATACTTTGCTTTGGGCCTCTTATTCGCTCTTGGACCCTTAGGTTTGAGAGTAAACACACTTTTTAAACAGTGTGCTCGCAAATTACACAACTTCAAGAATTTGTGATCTGTTGATTATTTAGGCCTCCAGCTACGTAGCTCTGTGGCTGTACACAATGTCACCGTTAAAGGCACAAGCTACAAAAAAAGCCACGTGTGTTGTCTTTGAGAAGAATGATGAGGGACTAGTCTTTGGCAAGATAGAACTGATTCTTGTTTGCAACAGTTGTGTTTACTTTGTCACAGAGAAATGCCAGTCTGATTTCCTTTTGATCAGGGGATTTACTGCCTAAAGATGGGCTCAGAGAACCCCATTTCAAATTATTTCTGCCTCGAACATGCAAGCCTGCTTGACTATTACCCTTTGCCTGTGTACAACATGTTTGGTCTGTCTCTAATAGCCCTTCGCCACTCCTTTCCTTCAGAATGTCTGATATAAGTGAGAGCATCAAGGACGCAGTCATTTCTGTCCTGCCAAGTGTGCCAGAAGAAACGATCTTACACCAGGGAGTGGAAAGCAAAGATGACTTGCAGTACATAAGAGAACAGGAAATTGCAGAGGTTATTTGACCAATTCAGTGCAGAAAACTTTTAAATGCATGGAAATGAGCAGGTACTGTATATTTACTACTTCACTACCAAATTAAAGAGTGTATTAAAAAGCTTATTGTTTTATCTAATTAATTATGGCATAATTTTAGTCAATATTCATAATGATAGATTTTTGTTTTCATTGCCAGATGCCATAAGTTGTGCTACCCCCCTACTCCAGTCCCCAGAAGGCAGTTCATCACTGTCAAGCTCCTTGAGATCCAGTAGCCCTTCACCATCACATTCCATTCCATTCCATAACTTGGCGTCATTTTGATGTCAATACTTTTGAGTAACTTGGCATTTTTGTTGTAAACATGTTTTTTATGAGATATCATTTCTTTTTGCAAAGAGTTTTATTATGAGAGTGAGAAATGCGAAGTGACCCTGTAAGAAACGTTTGTGGATTATGGCTATCCTTGTGTGAATTTGTACAGTCTGATGAGCGTGTACTGTTTAGCAGTTTCGGTTTGCTATCTATGTAAAACAGTGGCTGTGACAAAGGGTGCGGTGGCGTATAAGTGTAAAACGTATCAGAGATGCATGTGAAATATGGCCAGTGTATGTACTCACGTCCATCCAACTGACAAAAGAATCAGCAAGCCCGTAGAATTATAACTCTCTAGGTCGCAACTTGTGTAGCCTTCTGTCCTGCTCCGTTGTCTGTTATTTCGTGGAGATGCACTTTTAGTGTTTGTAAGGTTTATAAGGCATTTTGATAGGCTTATCTGCAGGTAGGAATCCTCTTCGCTGTTTTGCTAAACTAGAACCGGAAAACATGATAGTGGAGAATAGGAGCAGACGCATATGTCCCAGCAGGTTTTGCATATGAGAAAATAACAACAGTGTGAGAGAAATTAGGGTGAAATTATTAAATTTCGGAGTTGAAACAATATGTTTTTAGCAGAATGGGCATGTAGGTGAAAGTTGACATGATCACGGAGTATAGTGCGAAGTAAATGGAGTGACCATGAGCGAGCTTATATTCCTTATCGAACGGTATATATAACAGTCGCTATAAAGTGCCAGCTGTTAAAGTGGGGGGTTAAGTAACACGTGAAATCTATTGCACTGCTATGTTTTTTTCATGTTCAGTACTAGTACTGAATCATGTTTTTAAATGTAATATTTTAATGGGTAGTTGCAGAACGTACATACATAGTAATTGTTTGTATGTGGCTGGATAGAGAACAGGGCGAGGTAACATGATGTAGAAATGTGGCGTTTGCTGATAAGAAGGTTTTGTACAGTAGCCAAGTGAAGAAATGTAGTTAGTAGAAATGGCACAGCTGTGAACTGGTGTAACCTTTTGATAAAAGTATTACATTTGCCATCATGAAATGCATATGGGTGGCCATGAGTGAGTTTTGGTAAAGAAAATATAAGTGTAAGAGAACGTTAGTGTAAAAGAGGAAATTACTACCCCCTTTCTCACCTCTCCATCTCTACCTTTGAATACCACTCTGTCTCAATCACCTATCCTGTTAACTTGTACATTGTTGTTATCTATCGCCCTCCAGGGCCCCTGGGAAGCTTCCTCGACGAGCTCAACACCCTGCTCAGCTCCTTCCCAGAGAATGGTGTAGAGGGGAGTCAAACTGGGACCCAGAAAAGGCTGGCATTTGAACGGGCCTGCAGGCTGGGACTCATCCTGTACTTCAAAGAACCCAGAGCCGTGTGATAAAACAATAAGTTACTTGGACTTCCTCGGGATAAGCAGGCCATTTGGCTCTTTGGAATGTTGCCATCTGGACACATCTAAGATAAGGGGAACTAGTCTCTTTGTCTATGGTTGTGGGGGTATGTGTGTTCGGGCCATTAAGGGTAAAAAGATCATCAGGCCTCTGGACAAATGGTGGGGCAACTACGCTTGACAGTTCCACAGTGCCGTTATGTGGGCCCCTCTATCATTACACTTTTTATTTATTTTCTGGATCTGGACTCTAAACCATCTGTTTATCATATTTACAAACCCCGGAAAACCTTACAAACCATGCACGTGTTTTCATTATATTACTGTATTATGCCTTATGTAATAATAACATGGATTGCATGTAAAATGCTTCAACAAAAGGGTATTTTCATGACAACTGCACCATAATATTACATCCCCTGGACATGTTTGGCATATTCAGGAAAATTCCAGAAATGAATGAAAAATGTTTCATACCCAATAAAATTTAATAAAACATATTTTAAAGTGTATCCAATGCCACAGCGTTCGTTATAGAAGAACTGGTTAATTATTTCTGTGTCGGGAATTCAGATCTATGAGATCGCTATTCGCCCAACGAACTGCGGAAGCGCATTCCGGTGCCCACGCCATCTATCTGGAGGACGTGTACCGCTTATAACGTGTTTCCAATTACACCAAGTTCGTTTTAGATGTACTGGCTAATTATATCTGTCTCGGGAATTTGGATTCATGAGATCGCTAATAGCATTATACTCTGTATTTAAAACGGGTGACGCACACAACTGCTGCCGATTACAGGTTAGTATTCTATCAATTATTTTGTTTAAATTGTATCCAATGCCACAGCGTTCATTATAGAAGAACTGGTTAATTATTTCTGTGTCGGGAATTCAGATTTATGAGATCGCTATTCGCCCAACGAACTGCGGAAGCGCATTCCGGTGCCCACGCGATCTATCTGGAGGACATGTACCGCTTATAACGTGTTTCCAATTACACCAAGTTCGTTTTAGATGTACTGGCTAATTATATCTGTCTCGGGAATTTGGATTCATGAGATCGCTAATAGCATTATACTCTGTATTTAAAACGGGTGACGCACACAACTGCCTCCGATTACAGGTTAGTTTTCTATCAATTATTTTGTTTAAATTGTATCCAGTGCCACAGCGTTCGTTATAGAAGAATTCGTGAATTATTTCTGTGTCGGGAATTCAGATTTATGAGATCGCTATTCGCCCAACGAACTGCGGAAGCGCATTCCGGTGCCCACGCGGACTATCAGGAGGACATGTACCGCTTGTAAATTGTCTCCAATTACACCAAGTTCGTTTTAGATGTACTGGCTAATTATATCTGTCTCGGGAATTTGGATTTATGAGGTCGCTAATAGCATTATACTCTGTATTTAAAACGGGTGACGCACACAACTGCTGCCGATTACAGGTTAGTATTCTATCAATTATTTTTTTTAAATTGTATCCAATGCCACAGCGTTCATTATAGAAGAACTGGTTAATTATTTCTGTGTCGGGAATTCAGATTTATGAGATCGCTATTCGCCCAACGAACTGCGGAAGCGCATTCCGGTGCCCACGCGATCTATCTGGAGGACGTGTACCGCTTATAACGTGATTCCAATTACACCAAGTTCGTTTTAGATATACTGGCTAATTATATCTGTCTCGGGAATTTGAATTTATGAGATCGCTAATAGCATTATACTCTGTATTTAAAACGGGTGACGCACACAACTGCTGCCGATTACAGGTTAGTATTCTATCAATTATTTTGTTTAAATTGTATCCAGTGCCACAGCGTTCGTTATAGAAGAATTCGTGAATTATTTCTGTGTCGGGAATTCAGATTTATGAGATCGCTATTCGCCTAACGAACTGCGGAAGCGCATTCCGGTGCCCACGCGATCTATCTGGAGGACGTGTACCGCTTGTAAATTGTCTCCAATTACACCAAGTTCGTTTTAGATGTACTGGCTAATTATATCTGTCTCGGGAATTTGGATTCATGAGATCGCTAATAGCATTATACTCTGTATTTAAAACGGGTGAGGCACACAACTGCTGCCGATTACAGGTTAGTATTCTATCAATTATTTTGTTTAAATTGCATCCAGTGCCACAGCGTTCGTTATAGAAGAATTCGTGAATTATTTCTGTGTCGGGAATTCAGATTTATGAGATCGCTATTTGCCTAACGAACTGCGGAAGCGCATTCCGGTGCCCACGCAGGTGCTTCTTCGTTAACTGTGGAGCCCAATCGCCTCTTTTATTTGCCCCAGGCATTTAAAAGGCCTCATTATTAATTAAGCTAGCTGCATTCAAAATCCGTTTTAGAAAGACGCTATGTTTTAAAAGGGTGACAGTGCTAGGCAGATGAATTTGTGCTAAGTCTGAAAATGCAGGCATCCCATTTCGTGGTGATTTCATTATGGCGTGTGCTATTTACAGCTGCTCTAGACGACCATAAAATAATCCTCCTCTTAAGTTTTTCGGTATCCGAGTCATTTTTACTATTTCCTTTAGCCTACTTAACCAAATAATTACTTGGCAGAAAGCGTAATCAGCTTGCTATATTTGGTAGTCCAGTAGTAGCCTGTGCTAAAACAGTTCGCAACTTCGGCTACCAAGCCATTTGACTAGCTAGCTAACCTTAACCGGCAAACATTCAATCTGTCAAACGTGTTTGGCGGCTTGTCAGTCGTGTACATTCCGTAAATGTCTACCTGGGCCATGCTTCACGCATGTGACAAAGCTACTATAATCCCGATTTTGGGATAAACACTTTTTCAGTTTCACGAAGCGAATTAAGAGTTTCAAGGTTCATTTGCTGAATATACAACACACGATGAAATCACACACACAGAATTTAACGAAATTAACCATCTTGGCATTTATAAAGGAACATGTTTTTAGCATTTAAGAGACCGACAAGCTAGGCATTTAAGACAGTGGTTCTCAGAATCGGTTCTGGGGGCTCCTTGCGTATATTGGCTTTTCTCCATTGGTTTTGATGATTTACAAGAAAAAAATAATAGCCTAATAATAATTAGAAATTCAACGTAGGCTACATTATTTTTCTTCATGCACCAGGTGGAAAACTTGCCGTACAAAGTGCGTTGTCATATTTACACGCCTGCAGATCAGTTATTAAAATACTTGGTAGATTTGTTCATCACCGCTGAGTGTTAATTTTTGTTCGGTAGAAAGTGATTTGCGAACGATCGGTCACCTAGCGTCACCCAGCAAGTGAACACCACAAACGGCGATGGAGTAGCTAGTAGTAGCAGGCTCATTATCTGACTGGCGAAAACCTACGACGATAACTTGCTCGGTTAACAGATCTACCAGACAGTTATACGAAAATTTGCCTAGTCAAATCACCAGTAGCCTACACATCTCCGATTGATTGACCATCAGTGTAGTCAATGTTCTTCCCCTGTGGTTCATATTGCTAACGCGTGAGCTAACCACGGACAGCCTACCTAGCTCACTGGCAAGCTGATATGCTAGCTAAGCATATTCGTTTTGCTGAGAAACATAAATTGAAGATAACTGAACATAGCCTAATTGTATTTTTAATGTCATACATAACGTGATTACATGACACAGTACAGTCACGGATGGAAACTAAACTCCGTAAACATCTGATAATATATTTTAAAACATAACGGCAGACAGTCAGCTAGCCTCGTTCAGGTTGAGGGGCTTTTCCGCACCGGACTGTCAATCAAATTGTAAAAATCACAAGACCGCTTAACTCTATGGTTTTGGCTCCAAATCGAGAAAATGGCCGCGCCCGCCATTGAGCTTCAAAACGTGTTTTAGAGACCCACGGAGAGTCAATGGGTGACGTCACAGTAGCTGTGTCCATATTTTTTACAGTCTCTGATCTTAACCCAATCTCTCCTGGTCAACACACTTTCCCCTTACGTCACATCCTTACTAGGGTAGTCTTCCAACTACTCTCGGGAAAGTAATACAGTGCCTCCTAGTGGTCAGAATACACTCAACCTGTAACATCTATTATTGAACACAACAAATTGCATGGTATGAAACGGGAATGAACTATTTTTTCTTGATAAAATCATTGTTTTCATAGAACTTACGACCAGAGATGTTTGCTTAACAACGGTGCGACTAGAACAACAAACCAGAGTGTCTGCATAAGGACGGTCCAATTAGAACTACGAAGCAGAGTTTTGCTTGACAACGGTAAGATAATATGCCCAAACGCCCGCAGAAGAAATTTTTCACGTCCAGCTGATTAAATCTATAAAAATCAATAAATATAAAAGCAAACTCATTGTCATTGTTGGTACACGGCATGAAATTGATGTGAAATTACAGGGAAATTCCTACAGTAATCTGCTGTTTTATTGATATACGGCACATTGCTTAAGACAGAACAGCATTGTGGGCGTTTTGCTCTTAACTGCATAACACCGTTTGAATTTTCAGTAATTAACTGGAAATTGCTATGGATATTGGGAAGCCGTTGGTTAGTAGTGGCGACAGAGAATTTGCTAACAAAGCAATGCCAAGTGTCGAGTGTCACACCTAATAGGCTACGCGAATTTAAAAGTAATTATATCACAATTTGTTCGTTTTTGATTTCCAACAGAATACGTTGATCTGTATTTCACATAAATTTTCTTGTTCTTTTCCAAGGCAACCCTGTACTTTGAGTATTTTTTTTTGCAGCTGGCTAGAGTGTCGCCGGATTGTGCAGGTAGGCTACGTGCGTTTCGAATTCATCAAACTAGTTAGTATCATAACGGCCAATCATTCGCCAGCGATAGCTTAGTATGAAAGCATGTTTACATGTCAGTATTGTGGTCACCAATGCTTAACGAAGTATGCGTTTGTTAGGCATATGAAAGTACATGCGAGTCTTCCAACGCGTTGTTTAAATGCGCCTTTTTTGATTGCTCCCGTTCGTTCAGAAACATGACGCAGTTGGAATGTCATGTTATATCGAGAGCATAAAGATAAGAGGAGAGCACAGGTAACTGCAATCGAGTGTGTATCTTGTCATGTAGAATTTTGCAATGTTAGATGCAATGATTTATCCAGTTTAAACTCTCATTTGAAATCTCATATCGGAGAGGGCAGGGCCGTTTCTTGTCCATTTCGTCAGTGTGGGAGAACGTTTTCAGTCGTCTCTTCCTTTATTTCTAATTTTTCCACGGTACACAAGTCTTGTACAGTATCCAGCATTCTGGGCCATGTAACAGTAGGAACAGAGACGAGACTAAGGGCAACCAATGAACAAGTTGAGGATGTTTCAGTGTTGGAGAGGGATTTGACTGACGACGTAACGTAAGTGATGATAACGAGGGAGACCAAGCAGCGGTGCTGCCAGAGAGAGCAGATGAATCCCTTTTCTTGAACAATTTGGCTTTCTTTTATTTAAAGTTGCAGGCAAAACTTTTACTGCCAGCATCAGTCATACAGTCTATTATTGAGGATTTTCAAGCAGTGCATGATATCAGTCAGTCTCATTTACTTCATAAGTTGGACGAAAAGCTGGTATCATTGGATATCTCTGACC
>NW_026986242.1:0-14279 GCF_018555375.3 Anguilla rostrata
AATGGTAGATGGACTGCATTTAAAAAACCTTTTTTATAAAAGCGCACAATTGATCCCTCTCATTCACCCTTTCCCACACCCCTCACCCCAAACGGTGAAAGGCTACCATGCAAGGTACCAATCAGGCAGGGATGGGACGAAACCCCTTCAACTGTCAGGAAACCACTCTTACCTCCTGAGTCCCCATAGGGTGATACCTATAATTTGGTGCGTCAGATTTTTTTTGTTAGCCTAACCGTGTTTGTGATCCCAAGCCTTGCTGCGCGATTACTGTGGTCAGAGCCTATGAGCTAGATTTCTGTAAAAAGGGTGTGATATGCAGATACAGGTGCGCATTCCTTAAACCACAGCGATATTTCTAAATAATGGGTTTTGGGGGCCCCCTAAACTGGCTCCGCACCCCCTGCCCCTAATACTCAACTCTGCCACTGGGCATGGTCAAATAAAGCAATGTGTTTCACGTGTGCTATTATCTCTTAATCCTATATTACAAAACACTATACTTCAGAAATACAACTGTTGGAACTGAACCAGCTGTGTACTGTATTTTCAAGAAAAGTTTTGCAACATAGCTTATTTTTTCATTATATGCATAAAAGGTTTTTGTGGGAAGTAACGGAAATAATAAAAACACGGTCTTTTGAATTTTAAAAGGACCACATATTCACCTAAGAACCCATAGAAACATTTTGTATGTTCCATATGCTCAAAGATTTGCAGAAGAATCTTAAATGAATTTAATTTGGATATCTCCGTTCACCCTGTGGTTCCTTTTGTTTCGTAAATGAGTTTTTTGGCGTAAATCGGGCAGTCTGTAAAAAAATTGATGACGACGGGCCCTTTTAGCGGGCACTCTTTCCCGGTGGCGCAGTGAGGCACAGGCCCAGGGGGGCCGGCACCACTCCCCCACACCCCGTAGCCCCGGGCCCCGCCCGGGCCCAAAGCGAATCGGTAGTGCCACCTGCGCGTGGTCTCGTTGCACAGGACCGGGGCCGCCCAGGTCCGGCCGGTACGGGCGCCACTCTGTGCGGGGGGTCGGGGGGACATGGGGGCCCCCTCGCCAGGAGACCAATGGCGTGGGCCCCCCGAGACTCCGCCCTCAGTGGACGGGGGGTTGTGGCCTGGGGACGGCAGGGTGTGCTTGAAAATTGGCATTGTAACCCGGGAGGTCATTTATCCCAAGCTGCACTGTGATGGAGCCTTCAAAGACACCTGTTTCCATAGACAAGCTCTTTAATAAAAGAAATAAGCCAACATCTAATCTATTAAGCCAAAAAAAGATAATGTTAGTGAAAGCTAAATTTTGGAAACCTGAAATGAGGCAATGTTTATTTTTGGGCGTCATACACTGCTAACAAACTATTCATCCTTCCCCCGTTCTGATATTATATTTAACATGTAGGGGTGATACAGGACACTCTGTTGCGTTATAAAAAAGTCACGGATTAAAGCCAAATTTACTGTTACTTAAACAGAAAAACTGTCTACACCAAAACTAATAATTATCAATATACCTATAGAAATGGGGTTTCATTAGGTCATATTGAATTATGACCTAATGGAACCTATCCTCCATCTATTACACATCTAAACAGCACCCTGAATCTAAGCTTTTAAGTTAAATTTGGGAATTAACGTCAAATTCATTAGTTTTTATCATAGCAATACTGGTTTTCTGATACAGTATAACACCTGTTAAACTGCATTCAAAAAAAAGATAAAAATTCCAATAACTTTAAACTTGTAAATAAAAAAAAAAGAAACTCTTAATTTGTATAGTGATCTTTTTAAATTACCCATATGGAAAAATTTAATTATCAGTATGTATTTTGTTACCCAATGAAACTGTTTATAACGTTGGACCATTTAACAAACTGATTCTAAGCTTTGAAGTTATGTGAAAAAAACCCCATGCATTTGGGATAGAAAATTTAAATTTTAAAACCCTGAAATTATATTCGTAGTAAAAATAGAAATATTCCGGGAAATTACATATTAAAATTTTCATATCTTTAAAAAACCCTTTTCTGGTCAAGTTCAGTTTCTGTTGATGTCCATAAGTGTAAAGAGATAGGCATCCCAAAAATGCAAGAAAAAAACCCCCTTTTTTGGGAGAGATAATAGTGTCGTTTTCACCGGGAAAAACTTCATTTGGCTGGGAAAGCCTTGAGGCTCCCTGTTGTGGGAAAATTTAAGATTCCCAATTAGCCATTCTAATGGAGAATTTAGGGGGGCATTAAAAATTATCAACTCCCTTTTTATGGCTGAAAAAGGGGGAAAAAAGGCATTTAGAAAAGTTGGGCAGCACTAAACTTTTCATTTTTTCTTTTCAATAGTTTCCATGTTCATTCAAACATCTTGAGATGAGAAATTTGAAATGGCTCCCCAAATTTTTAAAAACAAACCATGAGAGGGTCCCCAGTGCTAAACATTCTGGTTTCCCCTGTGTCAAAAAAAAACCCCACATTCACCAGCTGAGATCTGGTGACTGCAAAAAAACCCTACCATATGATTCACATCATTTTTATACTCATCAAACCGTTCAGTGACCCCCGGCTCGGTGGATGGGGGCACTGTCATCCTGGAAGAGACCACTCGCATCAGGATAGGGAAAAGATTCATCATGGGGTAAAAAGGGGCCTCAAAATAACTTTTTGGTTTTCAGTGATCGTTCCCTCTTAGGGGGCAAGTGGACCCAGACCATACCAAATTTGGCCCCCCAGCATGGGGCCCCTGGACGCCCTCATTGTAGGGTCATGCATACAGGCCTGTACTGTTCTCTTGGCCTACCCCCCCATGCATCGCCCACTTGTGGAGAATATAACAAGGCAGTCCCTTCTCTCCATTATTATTTTCTCTTGCTATTGAGCTCCCGGTTTATAATAAGATCACATGACCATGTGCAAGGTATTAAAACTGGAGGTGAAAGTCATGTTATTTCTCTTCCCAGAAAGGCATTTTAATTTACTTACAAGACCCCCTTTCATTCAATTCCAACACTTTTTAATACTTGACCAGTTTTGGGGTCTATCTGGTTACAAAATCAACCCCGGGCCCAAAATCGAGATCATGCAAATTTCCAAAGTTAATTCTGATTCTTTAAAAAAGGGAAGTTCAATTTGAAATGGTCTCCCGACTATATAAGTACTTGGGGGTATACATTCCCAGTAATACAGAAGATGCTTATCAACAACTATCCCCCAATAATTGATAAAGTTACAAGTGTTGGGGTACCCGAAAGTTTGTGCTGTAGGAGACAGACAGATTTGTGTATTCCAAAACCTCACGTGCCCTGTGAAATCCGCCATTGTTTTACAAAGAAACCAATAAAACACAGTGGTAGAAATTGCAGCCCATAGAGGGAACCTGTATAACAAACAACCAATCAGGGTTCATGCTGTATTCTGCGCACAAATTTGAATATATTAAATGTAACTGTATAAACTCCACAAATCTAACAGTTGAATTAGACATTTTGTGAATCCCTGTTGCTGGCTTTCTGTATAATAAATGCTTCCTGATTTTTTAAACATAACCGGATCTGCTTCTACCTGGAGACGACAGTCACTATTGTTCTTGGCAACATTTCTGGTTACCAACAATTTGGCGCTGTGAGCAGGTGGATCGTCTTCCAAGGCTTCGTTGTTTTCCTGACCAAAAAGTGATAAACGGGTTTTACTACCATTGGCTTGGCGGGTGGACGGCAAAACTGCGGAAGTCTGGGCGCTCCACCTAGTGAATGCGATAACGTATATCGTTTGGTTGGGTCAGTAACCTAAGCCAGTAACGTGCGTTTATACAGAGACGTAACTTTTTACCACAAAAGATTCGCGAGCAAAAATGGCCCCAAACAAAGGAAAGCAACGGGAGTATAACCACATATCTGCAGCAAGTAGAAAAGCAAGAAAAAGGCATGAAAAAAATGGCGGGACCCCGAAAGTCACCGTTCCTTGTGGGAAACAAAAAAAAATAGGACGGCTTACGGTACCATTGTTTAATTCGAGCAATGGGGCTCATAGAAGTGTGCCCAAATGTATTCGGCTAAAAGCCCCAAGATCGAAATTTAAAGCTGGTCTCGAAAGAAGATAGAATCTCTTGAGAACAAAGGCAAAACTCTGACCCCGAGCCAAACGCTTGCTTTCTTCCGACGAAATAAAGGGTTAAACTTTGTACCCAGATTTAAAATTTTCACACTATAACTGACCCACTGTATTTTGAAAAGGAGAATAAACGGGCCCCTGGCACCTATGGGTTCTAAAATTGCGGTAGAGGAAATGAACAAAGATGCATGTTTATCCGTTCCTTTTAAACCTGATCGAAATAAGCTTTATTAAAAATTTTCGAATCTTAAACGCAAACGACATTACGTTTTTTGCTTAATAAACCCCAACATTCTCTACACCTCTAACATGTTTTTGGGTTTGCGTAAAATGTCATTTCAGCTGGAACAAAATTAACACTATCTCCGACAGGGAAACCATGGGCATCTGGCCCCCGGGGGAATCTAATGAAATTTCAAACCGATTACGGTTTCGCGAGCTGAAAGACTGCCTTTAGGTAAGGTGCGCCAAAATGGCATTGTTTCACGGGAGTATACAAAATAGCTTGCCCTTTGCTAAATACGCGAGAGGGATAAGCATTTAAACGCATTTGGTTCCCCAATCCAAACGGGGCAGGCTGTTTTTAAGGCAATTACTGGCAAGCTCCTATTCAAATTTCTCAATCGGCATACACCGGGTATGTTTAGTGACATTGTTTTGTGGGCCTCGCGATTAGAGGAACAGATAGGAAAAAGATAATTGTGGGAAACGGGGGCCCCCGCACGGATCGTGCAAAGGGAGGGGCTATAGGAAAGTAGGCGTAACACCCCCAAACAAAGAAGCAGAATCTTTTCATGGAGAACAGGGGCATCGGCGCCACAAAGTTTTCTGCCCTACCTAAGGCGCACGCCTCCCCGTGGAAACGCCCTCAGACAAAGAAGTGGGCCTATGCGCACGCTCCAATGGCGATTACGCGCATTGAACGAAACAAATTTCGCCAGTTTAACAGTTTAAAGCATAGGAATTACCGGCCTCCTTTTCATCAGTAATAAACTCAGGCTCATTGCAGACCCTTTTCTTAGTCGTGGGTAGGAGGCCGGGCCCTGCTATGCTTGTTTGCGCTTCTGTTTCTTCACTGCCTCCGCTCCCTTGTACAAGCATTCCCTTGATCTTGCTGGGATTGGGGTAATTCTGTCGCATATAAACCTTTCAGTACTTGTGGAATCCAATAATGCTTATTGGACAAAATCATTTTCCATTTGTAGGACTGCAGAAGGTACCATCCTCGGTTCTGACGGCATGAGATTACTGAAGCTACTGTTGCATACTCGCCTATGGCTTTGTCAGTTTGTGACGCTTCTCATAAACGAAGACATTGCCATTAGCTGCTTTTTCCCCATACTGCTATAGCATCTGTTGCAACACCCTATTGTCCATTCCTGAGTTTGACTAACAAGTTCAAGCTTTATGTGCAACATTCCCTGCATGCTGGTCTGTGCACAAACTGGATTGTGGGCTGCACCATTACCACCACTTGAGGTAACAGGGACTATGCCCTCACCTGTGAAACAATACCCAATTAAACCAGAAGCTGCTCAAGCAGTTGGCTCAATCATTCAGTCCTTGCTTTCAGGAGGTCATTGGGGCCATGTTCTCACCCTGTAATTCTCCTGTCTGCCTGTGCAAAAACCAGATGGCTCATGCGCCTGACAATTGATTACAGAACGGTTAATGCTGCTGCAGACAAACTTGCTCCAATTGTTTCCTGACCCAAACACGCTGCTTGCTGATATCAAACCTAGTCACTGTATATTTTCTGTGATAGACATTGCCAATGGATTCTGGGCCCTGCCTGTTGCTGAAAACTCAAGAGCTTGGTTGCCTTCACACACCAGAACACGCATACACATGAAACGCATGCCTCAGGGCTTTCATAACAGCCCTACGCTTTCCATCGCGCAATGGCCAAGATTCAAGCAACAGTTTCATGGTCTCAGTATGAAGGAACACAGTGCCTCCAATATGTTGATGATATTCTCTTGGCTTCTTCTGACCCTGTCTCTCATTTCCAGGCTCTGGAAGCTTTACTCAAAGCTTTGGAAAATACAATATGAAAGCAAGTCCAAAGAAGGCCCAAATCGCACAAGACGCTGTCCAGTATTTGGGCTTTACCATATCCCAGGGCTCGAAGCAACTCACTGTTGACCGGAGAACTGCTATTGCCACTGCTCCGCGTCCCGCACTGTCCGTGATGTTCGTAAGATTCTGGGACTTTTTAACTTCTGCAGGAACCACATACCTGACTTTTCTGTTATTGCAACACCAATCAATGCTCTTTTGAAGGCTCCCATCGCCCATTGGAGACCGTTGATTGGACAACCGAGTGTGAAGATGCATTCAGCACTCTCAAATCTGCTCTCACTTCTGCCCCTGCTTTAGGTTTCCCTTGTTCTGACCTCCGTTCTTTCTATGGTCAGCTGTGAAACAAGGCCACATGACAGCCGTTCTTACTCAGCCCCATGGAGGCATACAACGCCCGTTGCTTACTATTCTTCTCGCCTGGATTCTGTCGCTTCTGGTCTTTCCCCTTGCTTACAGGAAGTGCAGGCTGCCGCCACAGCATAACGGTCTCCGCTGCCTAGTCTCAGGAGCTCCACTCTCTGTCAATGTTCTCTCATGCTGTGCATAACATACTAACCCAAGGCCGTTTCTCTCGTGTTTTCAGCAGCCAGGTGGACTAGATGGGAAGCCATCTTGTTAGCTCCGCTTATCACACTCATCCACTCCCCAGCTGTGAACCCAGCCACTCTCTTACCTGTCGAGGGAGACGGGGAGCCACATGAGTGCCCATTGTCTCCAGATCACCATCCAATTCAGACATCTCTGAAACACCTCTTTCTGACAATGATTTCTCACTTTTTGTTGATGGATCTCGTTTTTACAATGGGGCCCACCAGTTACAGGATATGCAGTTGTTGACATTGCTGGTCAGGTAATGGCATCAGGCCGCCTTCCAAGTTCAGATTCAGCACAGGTGGCTGAACTTGTTGCCCTCACTCATGCCTGTGAGTTGGGTTCTGGGAAACGACTTACTATATACACTGATTCCAGGTATGCATTTGGTGTTGTCCATGACTTTATGGTTAACTGGTCATCTCGGGTTTCCTGACTTCATCAGGTACCCCGATAAAAAAATGGGGGGGTTTGTTCAGAATCTCATAACTGCCTCTAAACTACCAAACAAACTAGCAGTTGTAAAAGTGAAAGCGCACACTAAAGGACAAGATGCAATCAGCTTGGGTAACCACTGGGCAGATGAAGCTGCAAAGCAGCAGCTTTAAATGACTCCCTGCCTACTTACAAAATTGCAGCTATTGACATGTCGGGTCCAACTAACATGTGACATAGCTAAACTACAGATGCCTGTACAAGAGCTGAAAAATGGACGTGGATTGAAAATGCATGCACTCTTAATGATGACAACATTTGCACACAGGACGGAAAGTTGTTGCCCCTCAGAGCATCCTTTCATTGCTTTGTGAAGTATACCATGGCATTGCACACAAATGGAGAAAGAACAATGCGCACAACATGTCACTTCATTGGTGGTCTCCCAAAATGACCAAGGTAATGAAAGATTTCGTTAGGCGTTGCATCATTTGTGCAAAAAGCAATCAAGGTCCAAAAATAAAAGTAATGATGAAACACCAGCCACGGCCTACTGGACCCTTTCAGCAAATCCAGATGGATTCATTGGCCCTCTTCCAAAGAGCCATGGAAAAGAACACTGTCTCGTTCTCATAGACCACTTCACACGCTGGTAGAAGTTTACCCTGTAGCCTGTGCAAATGCCGCAACCACGGCAAAATAATCGCATCTGAATTCTGCCCACGCTGGGGCCTTCCCTGCTACATAGACTCAGACCAAGGACCCACTTCACCGGTAAAGTAATGAAACAGGTATGTTCGTACCTGGAATCAAACAAAAATTCCACTGCCCTTACCATCCTCAAAGTTCAGGTCTGGTCGAAAGAACAAATCGAACACTGAAAGAAAAGCTGGACCAAGGTGTTGCTGTCGAAGGGGGGAAGCTGGGTCCAGGCCTCCCAGCTGCACTCATGGCGATGAGAGCAACTCTAATGCAGTAACTGAACTGTCTCCCTACGAACTAGTGACTGGCAGAGCCATGTCACTAGCCCCTGGCCTTTGTAAGGGGTCAGAAGACTCTCTTATAGTGGGAGATGCATTGCTGAAGTATTGCCAAAACTTGAATGAAGCGGTGAAAAACCTAACCTCCCAGGCTTTGTCATTACAGACTCTGAAAGATAAACAAAAGGAGGGGGGCAAGAATCGCTGACATATGAACCTGGACAATGGGTTATGATAAGAGCCCCTCATCCTAGATCTTTCCAACCTCGATGGCAAGGACCACACCAGGTCTTACTAACCTCTGAGACTGCTCTTCGAGTTACAGGCATCCCGGTCTGGATCCACCAATCCCGGACCAAACCATGCCCATCACCCGAAGACCTCAAAAAGCCTGAAGAACTCCCTGCCACGGACGACTGCAGCCTTCACGAATCAGGTGCAAACGTTCCAATTTTTCACATACTCAACCAAATTGAGCATTCAAGTTATGCTCCCATCCAACATGCTGAATTCATTTGTAATTATAATCACAGTTTTGAGCCATGGTGGAGTAAGTGCTGTGGACAATAACATTTACATGCAATTAGTTCACATGACAGCCAAACATGCAAATAAGACTGGCTGCTATGTCTGTGGATTAATACCACATTCTGTCGCACTTGGTGTTCCAATGATGTCCGTACCTATCGCCTCCAAGTATAACACTGCAGATAGCGATAGCAAAAGTGAACTTGTTACCAGACCTAAACATATATGTGATCCTGAACCCATTAACATTGCTCTGTCTCTTGGCCCATATCTGTGGTGCCTCAAACAAAATGGCTCTATTTATGTTGGAGAGACCCTGGACTGCAATACGGTTATTAACTACCATGATAAACCTGTACAAAACCACACAGCTATGGGAGTCTATTGGGTTTGTGGGAACAATGCCTATTCTGAGTTGCCTAATTCATGGTCTGGTATCTGCGCCTTAGGACATTTGGTCCCGGCCATGAGAATTACATCTATTCTACCGGACCGAGTCAGATATGAAAGATCAACTGACGTCTTTGGAACTCACCATCAGTCTGTTTGGAACAGAGCACTTGGTGCTCTCATTCCTACTTATGGGGTTATGTCCGCTCTAGATCAAATTGGCGACCTCTCCAAAGAGGTAGAGCTTTTGGCCAATAGCACGGCATTAGGTCTAGGCAAAATTTCAGAGGAATTGACAGCTGTCAGAGTGAGGGCTCTACAGAACAGAGCTGCATTAGATTATATCCTCTCAGCTCAGGGTGGGACATGTAGAATAATTGGCATCGAATGCTGTTCCTATATTCCCGATAATCAGGATGACCTGAAACGTGTGATCTCAAAAATCAATAATGTTTCCCGGTCCGCACATGAAATATCACCTACAACACCTGGTTTTCTTGAATGGTTATCGAGCTATTTGGGTGACCTTGGCAAAATTGTAGTTGAATACATTTTTCTGATTATACTGGGATTAACTGTACTGGCATTGATAATTAAAGGTGTGAAATTAATTTTCTTACAGTTAATCTGTGGTAAAACTAATGAGCAAACCACACAAGTTGTTCACTATACAAAGACTCCGACAGCATACATAATATAGAACCAAGTTGTAATAACTTGGGAGTACTTGATAATGCCCTCACATGGTATTCTGTTTTCTTCCTCATATGCCGGAGAGGACACTCCCATGACACCATACCGGCGCGAGGACACCACCCCTCCAAGACCATGTTGCTGCAAACCAGGAGTAAATTGCAAGAAATCCCACCAAGCCTTGAATCGAGCCTTCCCTACCAAACCAATGTCACTATCCATCCAGCCAGCAACAGAAGGACTTTTTTCTTTACAAGTTATGTTCTTGGAGTACATCTCGTTCGCCCGTAAGGGGGACCTGAGGGAATTTTGCCTGAAGTTTTCCTAACACAGGTTTTTGACAGGTTTTCGCCCTCACCCTGAACAATGACTAAATAAATGTAACTGTAAAATTGACTTAACCATGAGATTCATGTTGTGTCAAAAGGAGGGACTGTTAGGATACAGAAAGTTTGTGCTGTAGGAGACAGACAGATTTGTGTATTCCAAAACCTCACGTGCATGTGAGAGTCCGCCATTGTTTTACAAAGACAACCAATAAGACACAGTGGTAGAAATTGCAGCCTATAGGGCAACTCTGTATAACAAACAACCAATCAGAGTTCATGCTGTATTCTGCGCACAAATTTGAATATATGTAAATGTAACTGTATAAACTCCACAAACTCTAACAGTTGAATTGAACATTTTTGTGTGAATCCCTGTTGCTGGCTTTCTGTATAATAAATGCTTCCTGATTTTTAAACACTAACTTTGGATCTGCTTCTACCTGGAACGACGGTCACTATTGTTCTTGGCAACATTTCTGGTTACCAACACATACTTGCACAATAAAAACGCGCTTTTCTCCTCTTTCTGCCCTTGCATGTCCACTTCCCATGACTCCTCAATAGGATGCATAGTAGGGTGATGCAAAGCAAGTTTTATCCATCTATGCTTCAGTGGTGTTTCTCCCATCTCATTAGTAATGCATTAATTGGTGTTGTTCTGAGTGCCCTACAGCACATCCTCAAAGCTCTTGCCTGTTTAACATGTGATGCCAGGAAGGGAATTGGGGTGCTGTCCACCAGGGGGCAGCATCGGCCCTACAGATGGGTATAGCTGCAGCTGTGGTTCATTGCAATCACATCAGTTGTGGCCCATTACCTAACCATGGGCTCTAAAAGAGGCCTAGCTTCCAGGCCTAGGTGAGGGTGCTTTTAGATTGTGTTTGGGAGCTGGGCTATGGACAGTATGGTGGGTTGGTGCCAGTTTTGTTTGGAGCAGAAAAAGGTGCACATAATAACCCTGTGCTCTATATAGCAATGAGGAGTCTCCATGTGTTCCTGCTATATAATGACCCTGTGCTCTATATAGCAGTGAGGAGTCTCTTTGTGTTTCTGCTATATAATGACCCTGCGCAACCTCTACCGTCTGCCCAGCAAGATAAGTAAAGCCAACTGCTGTTGATTTTAAATGTTCTAAAATCCAGACTTTATCTTTGGATTGGAACCACAGAAAAGTGATGAAACTAAGTGATGGAACATTGCATCTAAACAGCAGCTTGCATGTTGATCAGATTGACACTCTTCCCTAAGATGTACACACATACCCTATCGACTAATAGTTGATTTTACCAACAGTAATAATATCCAAGGCCGCGTTTACCCAATGGGCTACATGGGCTGCAGTCCCGAGCCTCCGCCACTAGGGGCCTCAGCAGTGAGGGGAATGTTTTTTTTTCTTTTTTTTTTAAGACATACATACGTACCCGCAGGATTGCTGTACGTCTCGCGATATACTGCCGTTAATCTAACCAACGTAAACATACAAAATATGTTGTCGCGAGAATTCTTGTGTCATCATCAAAATTCCGTCTAAAACAAACAGGTCGTCAAGCAGAAATCTTTAGAGTGGGGCGCAAAAAAGAGCAAGAAAACAACAACAAAAAGCAAGAAACAAAGAAGTTCTCAGTAAAATACTGAAGCTTACTTCATTCTTCATAACATCAACGGATGCTTACTTAACAGCAACCGATGCAGGCTCCGACATCAACAACGATCCCTTCCCTGACACATGCCCTGACGCTAACGATGATGCAGATGCTAACCTACGTCCCGCCACACCAACTCAGTCAACCCGGCCGCCTTCTCCAGAAACTATACCGCCGTCACCAGGCAGAGATGGCACAGCCACGACATCAACCCTGTTAGCATCGAGTACGCCTTCTCTGGAACCCGGCTCCGGAGACACTGATAACATCAGCACTGTCAGTGCTGCTGACGAAACTACTCCGCTAGCAGGTGCAGGCGCCACGGTCGGGAGGAAAGATGCAACATGTGGAGCCACATCCACTGATGTAGCTTGTTGGGGACCCGTTACCGAAAACTGGCGTAGCTATTGGGTGAGCAAAGGAATAAAAGCGAAGTACTTCTCTCTTGTTGTTGATTCAACCCCAGATTTAACCCATATTGATCAGTTAACACTCGTGATAAGATATGTCTCTCAGGAAGGTAAAGTCTTTGAGCGTTTTTTAAAATTCCTGCCCATATACAGTCATACCGGTGAGTCTCTATTTCAGTCCGTTACAGACGTGCTAAATGACATGAATATTGATGTAAATAATTGTAGGGGACAATGTTCTGATAATGCATCCAACATGTCAGGTGTGTACAAAGGACTGAGGGCCCGTACTCTAGAAGTAAATCCTTTGGCTGAGTGGATACCTTGTGCAGCCCACTCACTCAATTTAGTGAAGTGAACAGTGTAGATTTCTGCTCTAAAACAAACACATTTTTCAGATCTGTTCACTCTTCAATCTTTTCTCGGGATCACCCCGCCGATGGAAGGTTATGATGGATGGACTTGAGCCCAATGTTAACAAACGCATAGAGACTTTAAAGGGACTGTCGGACACGAGATGGGCCCATCACGCCCAGGCCACCAAAGCTCTCTGTGTAAACTATAAAAATATATTGAATTCGCTAATAAACATATCAGATGATGATTCTCAGAATGCTCTCACGCGTGATGAGGCGCGCTCTCTGGCTAACAAAATGAACCGATTAGAGACAGCTTTCTTGTGTATATTGTGGAACAAAGTATTACAAAGAATTCAGAAAACGAGTACTATCCTCCAGAAGGTAGATGTGGATCTCGTTACGGCTGTGGATATGCTGCGATCACTGTCAGATTTCGTGGCAGGTTTACGCGACCAGTTTGGAGACCTGGAGACGCAGGCCAAGGAAATGGGAGGAACACAGGAATACAGGTCTGTGGTAACTCGGCAGGCGAAGAGAAAACGGAGAGCAGATGATTCCAGTGCACCTGACCACATTCTAATTGGAGCTGAGAAGTTTCGTGTCGAGGTATTTTTAGTCATAATTGACAAACTAACAAGTGCTCTGCAAGAAAGACATAAGTCCTACACAGAGACTTGCGACTATTTTGGCTTTTTACCCCATCTGAAGAGCCTGTCTGTCTGAAATACGTGAAGCAAGCCGCAATCTTCAGAAAAAATATAGCACCGATTTACAGGATGTTTTCGAGGATGAGCTTGTTCAGTTCATTAAATTCTGTGACACAACAACTGACGATCTGTCACCAAGAAACCTGATGGTCTTACTGAGAGAGAAACAACTCCAAAGTGCTTTATCAAACATGGACATTGCATTCCGAATTTATCTCACTCTCCCTATTTCAAATGCCACCAGAGAAAGATCATTTTCCAAGTTGGGCATTATTAAGAACAGACTGAGGGCATCCATTGAGGAAAATAGACTGAACGGGTTGACCATTCTGTCCATTGAGCATGATCTGCTGCGCCAGCTGGATTTTAAGGATTTAATTAAGGATTTTGCATCAAAGAAAAGCAGGAAAAAGACTTTTTAATGTCATCACTGGTGAGTCAGATTTGTTTTTTAATATGCTAGTTTAAGTCTTGAATATTATTGTGTAGTTTATAAACAAAAATGACTACGATATTCTATTCACCGATGCCCATATGTATTTCTCACACAAATAGAATTAGAATGTTGTTTTTCTTTTGTGGACTGTTTACCGTCTGATAAAACTGCTCGAATTTTGATTATCCTGCCGTTGTGTGTTTGCAGTATGACTATAATTGGCGTTCTTTTGTATGGCGTTGGTGTGTATTTTCCCATGGCCTCTTTGCACTGGCTTATTATGGGGTTGTCTTGTGTTGCGTATCTTTGCGTGCGTGTGTGCGTCGCCGCGGCGGGGGGGCCTCTGAGCTGCGTAGCCCAGGGCCTCAAGATGGGTAAACGCGGCCCTGATAATATCTCATTTTATGCTCAATATCTTCAGAAACACCACAACCCTGTAGCACACACAGGTGTGTAATGTGAAGGAGTACAACTCATCTTCATCACAAGGTCAGCGTATGAAAGAGAGTGGGGTATAAGTATGGATTTCATTAGAGTTCATAGCAGGTAGTGAATAATGGGGATGGATGAAGACTGCAATATATGACAGAAGTGAA